>NC_135497.1:242557658-242735158 GCF_052857255.1 Amblyomma americanum
ATCTGGAAGTCATTCATTTTGTGCACAATCATCGAATGAAACATTTTCCATTAAATATAGGTACCAAATCGGACACAACGAAATTTCAAGAGCTAATCCGTGGTTTGAATGACATGTAACGTAAATCGCAGTCCTAATGGTGTCACCCTTGCTTTCTTACATTCTTTTTTTTTATCTGAAGAAGCGCCTGTTGCGATGATTTATAATGCACCCTAAAATTTTGTTCCAACGCATTTGTTTAGCTTTTGAGATTTATTTGTAGTTACCATTTCATTGTAAACTGATAATACTAGCGTTGTAAAATTTTGTTCGCAAAATTAAGTAGAATACTGCGCATATATTTTTGTTTTCTTATTATTGTTTGTTTTTGTGTACTTTCAGTATTATGTTGTGACTAATATTTGCTTTTTTACTGCCCCCCCCCCCCTTATGTAGTATCGTCGAAAGAGGGACTTTAACTGTATTTTGAATCAAGATTTAAACACGCTAATGTCATTGTGGCACAGTCGCGGCGGCCACGGCTGTCGCATTTCAATGCATGCAATGTTGGAACTGCAAGCATCTTGAAATATATGTGCGCGACAAATACCCCGAGTGACTGATGTAAATACGGATCGCCCTTTATAATGTGTCTAACAGGTCACACTGCTCTTTTGGGATGCAAAAGTTATTAGGCACGAACAATTGTCATTGACAGTTAACTTTTCGCGTGACAGGCACAAGGAAATAACAATGCTCGTAGGCGATGCAAAGTCCGTACCTGAAAGGGCTTGAGTTCCTCAATGACCCAGTCAGATGAAACGAGTGGCTCTGAAATAAAATCTGCAGAGTTATGAATGAAGGAGGCACTTTTTTTTTTCTAAAATGGGGAATTTGTAGAGGTAACGAGGCAAGTAATTCCCAGCCATCCGAACAAAGCGTTGTACAAAGTCCGCTCATCATTTAATTAAATAATCAATATTCAATCAATAAAATCATTTACCAATCGGTCAAATGATCGATATATCAATTAAATCAATCAATTGATCGGCCAATCAGTCAGTCAGCCGGCTAAATTATTGATTAATCGCTCAATTAATCAACACGTAAATCAAAATACTCAGTCTATCGACAGTCATTGAGTGATTCAATCAATCAATCGAAAGTAAATCGCTCGATCAATGAATGAATCAAAAATAAACAAAAGCAATAAGTAAGGAATGAATGAATCATTAAATAAAATCAATTGTTCGAAATTGATCACGTTGTCAATTTACAAACTCATCCAATTGAATCAGTCAACCGATCGACCAATCGATCAATCAATCAGTCGATCTATCAATGAATAGTTGAGCCAGTCTATCATAAATCAATAAGCTCATTCATTCAATCTATCGATCAATATTAAAGCAAAAATTACTGATCAAATTAGCAAACATATCAGATTAAATCAATAATTCAATCAACAAACCAGTCAGTCTATAAATCAGCCAAATGACTGATTAATCGCCCAATTGACTGATTAATCGGCCAGTTGACTGATCAGTTGATCAACACTAAATAAATCAATCTGTCGACGGACCAATAAATCAATCGACTGATCGAATAATCAATAATCTCGTCAGGCATTACATTAATCCGCTAATGAATGAATCAATCTGATTTTGAAATCTATCATTCAAATGATTCATTCAATCAAATGACTGATCAATCGATCAACTGATAAATAAATTACATCAATAATTCGATCTACGAATCAGTCAGTAAATCAGCCAAATGATGGATGAATCGGTCAATTGAAAAACATCAAATAATATTATATGATCGCCCGATCAATTAATCAACCACTAAGTCAATCAAGCTAATGATTAATTAACAAATTGATCACTAAGTCTATCTAATCAACCAATCATATCATTAATTCAGTGAATTGATCAAATTATTAACATATATCAATCATTCAACCAGTCATCAGTCAATCATCCAAATAATTTATTACATCCTCAATTCATTGATCATTTGGTCAATTTATCAAGCTATCACATTAATTCAGTCAATTAATCGGCAATCATGGACTGATTCAATCAATCGATGGTATATTGCTAATGAATGAATCAACCAATCAAATTATTAATCACTTGGTCAATTGCTCGCACATAAAAATTAATCAATGACTCAGTCACTCAGTCAGTAGATCTATAGATTAAGGAATTTATGAATCATTTTATCAAATAAATCAGTCAGATCATTAAATCAATCGATCGATCAATGAGCCCCACCGCAGTAGTCCAATCGTTAGGGCACTCAACCGCTGGACCCGGAGACAGGTACTTGATCCCGGCCGCGGTTCAATGGAAGCGAAGCAAATGGAGCCCGTGTACTTCGTGATGCCAGGGCACGTTAAGGAAAAGCAGATGGTCGATATTAATCCGAAACTTTTCACGACACCACCCCAATCCTCATAGCCTACGTCGCTCTGTGGCCAGAGGGCCACGATGAACACATCTTTTGGGACTGCCTCGCAGACCCACCGCCCGAAGAATTCCAGAAGCTTATAATCTCCGAAAGCAGGGCACCTTGCTAGCCAGCTCTAATTCGGATGTGCAGTCGTCCACAGACCTCTGTAGAGCGCTTGAAATCCTTTCCGGCTGCGCTCCGCAGCGCACAGAGCGCAGACGGTGCGGATTTTCAGCGGTCTAGACAGGTATGCGAACATCTGTACAAGTCCGGGTCACAGCACGAGCCCAAGAGGTCGCGTTAAGCACTGACTGAGGGCCATCTCGTGGGGTGGATAGAACCGATCAATCCCGGTACCGATATTAAAGTTTTCTGACTGACTGACTGACTGACTGACTGACTGGGGCGTTAAACCCCATGTGCTAAGAAGGGGAGAAAGATGGACAATTTTGTTATAATGCATGGGTGAAAAGGCGTAAAAAGACAAACGGACAAAGAAAAAAACACAAGGACAAGTCCATTTTCAACCATGCCCATATACTAAATCGCGCAACAATCAATCAGTCAACCAGTATATCGATCGCCCAATCAATCATTGCAATCGGGCAATGAATCGACAAATCGTTCGTCATTTGATCAGTCAAATAAATCGGTGATGATTAAATAAGTTATTCACTTAATGAATTAGAAAATAAACCAAATCACAATATTCAACAAGTTAGTCTTGTCGCAATCTGCCCAAACGTTAATATTAGTTCGCGAACTAATACAGAACATGGGCAAACTTTCTGAATAAACAAAATCATGCCTGCCCGGCGCGCCAAACATGGCGCCCTCTAATCCTCAAGCCGCATTTCAAGAAGAATGGCTGTCACGTCACCTCGCTGCAGTGGAGGATGTCTCGTGCCACGCGACCCCTCACTTACACGCGCACCTGAGCGGGCGCTATTGAAATACCGTCACAAGCATCCGAGCACCTGCGCGAGTGAGCGCCAATAAGAAGCGCGCAAAGGCGTCAAACCAGCAACAACACGTCGCGGACACCGTAAAGATAGGCTTAGCACGACCCGGTCCCGGTGACTTTGACTGCCCGTGGAGGACGAAAAAATAGGTCAACATGGCGGCTCTCCGCCCAGCACCACTTACCACGAGGCTTGGCTCTCTCTGCCTTCTCACCCTTTGGGGTGTTGGTGGGCTTGAAGTCGTCCATCATCCCCGAGTCTCCAAAACAAGAGGAAAAATGCGCACTGTTAATCGGGGCATCAAATCGGAAACGTATCTTCGACCAACCGTCGCTTACCAGAGTCCGTCGCGTTATCCAGAGACTCCCCGTAAGCAAACGATAGGTTGTAATCTTTCCTCCATTCTCTCTCTCCTCCGCGTACGCTTTTGTTTGTTCTTTCTTTTTAATTGTCTGGTTTGCACGTCTTTGCAGACATCTTGCATTCTCTTTCCCTCTTCCGCGCGTGTGCAACTCTCGCTCATTAACGTCCGAGCGCGATCGGGAGGAATTAAACTAATAACAGACAAAAGAAAAGACTGTGTTGATGGTGGACACCTTTGCCAGCGCTAAGGAGCTATGACCATATTTGGTATTGGCGACGGACGCTGATTTCATTGGCCTGCGTTTTGTTCTGTGCATCATGAACGGGGTTTTTGGAGATTAGCTTTACGACAGTTTGGAAACCGGCGACAGTTTATATTAGTATTACACTTTCATAAAAAGAAATAGCGTTTCTCAGCGTCATGATGTCTTTGTGGGTCGTAAAATAAGTAAAGGATATCGTCGAAGCCTAATAAAAAAAAAGTCGCGGAATAAAATTTTGATACCCTGCGTCTACAGGATAGTGTGGCAATGACGGCTGTATTTTCGAAGCAAAATAAAAAAGGACAATTACTGCTTTTTTTATGAACCACGAAAGGAGGCAGTTAATTTGCGCTTTGAAGTGGCAATATTATCTCTCAAACAACAAAACAGCGCAGCTGACCGGCAAAGATGGTTCCGGGGAATCATTGCAGCCGCTTCTCGGTCAGCCTGTCGTAAGAGGGGCTGCATTTCACGTTATCTTACGCCTTAAATGAAGGTGTTTTGCTATTAATACCTCACAAGATTAAGACACGCGGCACTGTAGTAGATAATCTGCGATCATACTTGGTTCTTGATGTGTCCTGCGGAAATACATGGACAGGGATGCACAAAATTCGCGGCTTTGAGATGTCGTCTGACATCATTGCCATGAAATAACGCTGAAAATGTGAATAGAGGGTGAAACAGTATTAATTGTCACAAACTCATTGACCGCTGGCGGCTGGGCCTCAGTGGCACCCCCGTGGAGAAGTGATGGATGGCTTTGCTTAACAGCTTGGATGCCAGTGCCGGTTTTTCTTTTTGAGCTTGGTTTTTCTTTCAACCATTCTGAGATGAGTGCACAACTTTTTATTTCCTAAAAGAACAGAAAGTGTTCCGCTTGCTGGCCCCTTGTGTGGTGGCTTTTTGTTCCATTCAGGCGATTTCTTCTGGGCTGCGCAGGCATGAAAGTCGTCATGGTGGTTCTCGAAGCTTCGGAGTGTACCAGAATCTCCGCCAGCTACTCTTTATGATTAAGTTGACTCGAGGCACAAAATGTATTTAGTCAAAACTGGGGCTACGCCCTTGGCGGTCGTATCAGATACCGCAGCAGGAGCACATGTGGCTTTCTTGCTTCGCTTCCGTGTAGAAAGCTGCTGCTCTGAAGTTGCTATTTTGAGGGCGCTGGGTTCAAGCTGCCAGGTGCGTCTACATCGGCTCGCAAGCACCTTGGAGCGGCCATTCATAGAGAAGGAGGCGCGCTCATGTTGGGTAGATTAGTGGTTTTTCAGGAAATAAAGGGGCGCAGTAACTGTTTAACTTCTTGGTGGGCACCTCTACCGTGCCGTGAAGGAAGGAAGGAGGTGGATGTGAATGAAGAAAGGCTGAGATAGGCGCCGTAGCTGAGGGCTTCGAATTTCGGCCACTTGCTATATTCAACGTGAAACGAAATGACGCCGCCGTGGTGGCTCAGCGGTTTTGGCGCTCCGCTGCTGACCCGAACGACGCGGTTTCGTTCCCCGACCACGGCGTTCGAATGTTCAATAATAATAAATTGGTTGTGGTAAGAAATGAAATGGCACGATATCTGTCTCAAGTCTCGGCGGTCACCTGAACCGCGCCGTAAGGAAAGGAAGAAAGGAGGGACTGAAAGAAGAAAGGAACAAAGACGTGCCGTAGTGGAGGGCTCCGGAATAATTTCGACCACCTGGGGATCTTTAACGTGCACTGACATCGCACAGCAGACGGCAGCCTTTGCGTTTCGCCCCCATCGAAGGGTGGCCACCGCGGTCCGGTTCGAACACAGGTAGTCCGGATCAGTAGCCGAGCTCCACCCGCCGCGGTGGCTCTGTTTAGGCCGCTCGGCTACTGATCCGGAGTTCCCGGGTTCGAACCCGACCGCGGCGGCCGCGTTTCGATGCCCGCGAAACGCTAAGGCGGCCGTGGGCTGTGCGATGTCAGTGCACGTTAAAGATCGAAGCCCTATAACTTCGGTGCCTGTTTCTTCCTTTCTTCTTTCATTCCCTCCTTTATGCCTTCCCTTACGGCGCGTTTCAGTTGTCCGGCGATACGTGAGACAGATAGTGCGCCATTGTGTTTCCCTAAAAACCAATTTCATTTCAGCCGAGCGTGTAAATAGTTTGTATATATTACTTCTCCCTCTATCCTCTCTTCCTGTCCCCTCACCTCTTTCATTTCATTTGTCCATTCTACATGCTATCCTTTATTTCCGCTGCCCCAGCTCAGGTGCTTCATTATCGATGGCAGATGCCGGGGCTGGCAAAAATCTTTTCCTTCCTTTTTACTAATATTTTAAAGAAGAAACACTACCACCCCCAACAGTCGAGCGCCCTAACCACCGAGACACCGCGGCGGGTTGGTGGAATTTTGATGGAGGCGAAACTCTCGAAGATTGTGTACTGTGCGATGTCAGTGCACGTTAAAGAACCCCAGGTGGTCGAAATTTCCGAATACCCTCCACTTCGGCGTCCCTTATGGCATCAGTGACTTTGGGACAATAAACCCCCATAAATCAAAACGAAATTATAGTGGGCACTGTCGATTTGAGGCCACGATTGCACTGTGTCGTGAACAGGTTAAGCAATCTGAAGAACAACGCACGCAAAAGCAGACGTTTTATCAAGAAAGGTAACGCAATGTTAGCTCCGGCGAGGTGACGTGCGGCTATTCTTCTTGAAACGCGGCTTGAGGATTTGAGGTCGCCATGTTTGGCGCGCCGAGCAGGCATGATTTTATTTATTCAGCGAGATTGCCCACATTCTGTATTACTTTGTATAATAATATTCATTTTTAGGCAGATTGCGACAAGGCTAACTCGTTGAATATTGTGATTTTGTTAATTTCCTAATTCATTAGGTGCATAACTTGATTAATCATTACCGATTTATTTGACCGATCAAAATGTCGAACGATTTGTCGATTCATTGGTTGATTTTAATTATTGATTGGGCGATCAATATACTGATGACTGATTAATTGTTGCGCAATTTAGTATATGGACATGGTTGAAAATGGACTTGTCCTTGTGTGTTTTTCTTCGGCCGTATGCCTTGTTTTGAACCGCTTGAAAACCCTGGAATCTTTCAAGTATAGTTAAATACAGTTAGTTGTAAGGCTCGATAAAAACCGGAGTAACTTCCCAAACGCCAAGAGATGTTCAAAACGAAAAAAAATATGAGTTCTAAGGCGCGTTTTCTATTAACTTTTTGTTACTATTTCAAGTCCTACTTTTATTTTGGGTAGTGTGTTAATTTAAAGAAATGCTTCAGCATAAATTGCACCGCTCAGTACTTCAGTAACCTTAGTATTATTGTTTCCAACAGTTGCGGCTATGGAGTCTAGCGGGCTTTGTTGTTGAATCTTAGGGTTAGTGCAGCGGTCACGATACTATCGGGTGAAAGGCTTTATTCAATTTCTGGGGACAAATATTCGTAGAGGCAGTAAAGAGCCTTCAGTTTTGTTTCGCTGGAAAGTGTGTGAATAAATTTGCGCTAATCTATATTCTAACGCACACTGCGCTGCGTTTCCGCTCGTGGTAGTGTTGAGGAATCCTCCTCACCAACCTATAAGGTCGCGAGTTCCAGAACTTTATTCAGCTTTCTTAGTCGAAGAAAAATATAAAAAAAACTTCCCAATTCTGAGGATTCAGACTTGCGGCTTGTATTTTCGTGAACTGAATTGTGTTGATTAGTAACGCGATGCACTAGAATTCGGAAAACAGCGCTGATTTTTAGTCTTCAGGTCCACACACTACGAAGTGGCAGCCCTGGGAATTAGAAGCCCCTGTAAAGGTTTTCTGGTCTTTCAAAACTTAGGTTCACTAAACATGATTGAGATTCCCGCGCTTCAAAGATTTGTTTACGAGCTCAAAAAATTCCATTATAGGGTGACGTATCTAGCGTTTAAAGCACAGAGGAAAGTTTTGCGTTGCATTACCTCGGAATTGTACCTATTGTTTCGCCTAAGAAGTTCCGCAAGCGTTAAATCTAGTGCATCGAAGTTCTTTTTGAGTTATACGGGTACTTTTTTTGTGCATAGCATAGTCAGTGGTGTAGCGCGTCAGAATACAGCTAAGACGTGCTAACTACTAGGATCGTTACGTGTCAACTTTCTAGCTATTTCTCTTAGTTTCTTATTTATTGAGAAGCTTTTAGAACACCGTAAGGTCTATATCAATTTTTATAATTTCAAAAACGCAATTACCCTCGGCGCTGTTGCCCAAAACATTTTGCCCATTTCGAAAAGGTGCGCGTATTGGAGGGGTTGCATTGCGTGAAACCTTCTCGAAAGCCGAAGTTTTTTGTTGCGATGTCGGCAGTATTTGTTGGGCGACAGCGCAGTGGGTAACTGCGGATTGGAAATTATAAAACCGATATATATTTTACTCACACTGAGCTAGAAGCTCCTCAGTAAATAAGAAGACTAACAATAAAATCCAGAACACTAACTCATCATCATCATCATCAGCCTTACTACACCCACTGCAGGGAAAAGGCCTCTCCCATGTCTCTCCAATTAACCCTATCCTTTGCCAGCTGCATCCACCCTTTGCCTGCAAACTTCTTAATCTCATCCGCCCACCTAACGTTCTGCCGCCCCCTGCTACGCTTACTTTCTCTTGGAACCCACTCCGTTACCCTTAAAGACCAGCGGTTATCCTGCCTTCGCATTACATGCCCTGCCCAAGCCCATTTCTTTCTCTTGATTTCGACTAGGATGTCATTAACCCGTGTTTGTTCCCTCACCCACTCTGCCCGCTTCCGATCTCTTAACGTTACACCTATCATTTTTCTTTCCATGGCTCGCTGCGTTGTCCTTAACTTAAGCTGAATTCTTTTCGTTAGCCTCCACGTTTCTGCCCCGTAGGTGAGTACCGGTAAGATCATGCTGTTGTACACTTTCCTCTTGAGGGAAATTGGTAAACTGCCACTCATGATCTGCGAGAATTTGCCATATGCGCTCCACCCCATTCTTATCCTTCTAGTTATCTCCCTCTCATGATCAGGATCAGCTGTCACTACCTGCCCTAAGTAGACGTATTCCGGCACAATTTCTAGGCTCTCGCTGCCAATTGTGAACTGTTGTTCCCTTGCTAGGCTGTTGAACATTATCTTGGTTTTCTGCATGTTAATTTTTAGACCCATCGATCTGCTCTGCCAGTCTAACTCGTTGATCATGATTTGCAGTTCACCTCCTGAGTGACTCAGCAAGGCAATGTCATCAGCAAATCGCAGATTATTTAGGTATTCTCCATTTATTCTTATTCCCAACTGTTCCCAATTCAGGCCTCGAAATACCTCCTGCAAACATGCGGTGAACAGCATTGGCGAGATCGTGTCTCCTTGCCTGACGCCCTTTCTTATTGGAATTTTATTGCTGACTTTATGGAGGACTATAGTAGCTGTGCACTTGCTATATATATCTTCCAGTATTTTGACATAAGGCTCTTCTACCCCCTGATTACGCAATGCCTGTATGACTGCTGAGGTTTCCACTGAGTCGAATGCTTTCTCGTAATCAATGAAAGCTATATATAGAGGTTGGTTATATTCTGCGCATTTCTCTATCACCTGATTGATAGCGTGAATATGATCTATTGTGGAATATCCTTTACGAAAGCCTGCCTGATCATTTGGTTGATTAAAGTCTAACGTTGCCCTGACTCTATTAGCGATTACCTTAGTAAGTACTTTGTAGGCAACGGATAGTAAGCTGATCGGCCTGTAATTTTTCAAGTCCTTGGCGTCTCCCTTCTTATGAATTAAGATAATGTTTGCATTCTTCCAAGCTTCTGGTACAGTCGAGGTCATAAGGCATTGCGTATACAGGGTGGCTAGTTTTTCTAGCACGATGTCCCCTCCATCCTTCAACAGATCTGCTGTTACCTGATCCTCCCCAGCTGCTTTTCCCCTTTTCATTGCTTCTAAGGCTTTCTTTACTTCATCTTTCGTTACTGGCGGGATGACGCATTGCTGTGCACTGCTGTCTTTCTCTTTAGCGCTCTGATTACATTGGCTACTGTACAGGTCTGTACTAACTATTTAGTATTAATTAACCAGCCTACTAACTACCGCCTCTTGTGTCTAATGCGCTACGCCGCTTACAATGCAATGGTGGGAAAGCGCTCTACTAACTCAAAAGGCCATTTTTTTTTAAAAGTGCAGAACATCTTAGGTGAAACACACAGTATATGTGTACAGCCAGCCCTTCGGTCCGTTTGTCTATACTGGACGCCAGTATTTGTTTGATCATGAAAAAAAAAAAGATTCATTGGTTTCGTTGCCCGACAAGAAATATCGACGCTGAGAGCGCCTGTCCTTGAAAGCTGACTTTTCCTGACGGACTCTCTTCTTGATAGGAAGACCCCCTCCGGCTATGTGAGTCATTCGCAGCTACCAAACAGGTGCACGTGCGCAATTTATGCACGAGGGTTCGATGCCTCCTTCATCAAGTCCTAATAACATCTAACCTATTGTTGAATGCTCCGTTTCTTCGCATGTCTGAAAAATATACCAAAATACCAGGCAGTTATTTTGTTGGAAAATTACAAGTGACGTCCTGTCAATAGGGCATGGGCCGGGAATAAGGGGGCATTTTGTATATGGCGAGGAAGTGAATTCATTTGATGCATAGGAAGGTAAAAATATATATGCTACAAAACTAAGTCACGAGAGCATAAAATGATGCAGGAAATCGTGCATGTAGGGGACAAAAAAAAAAACAAACTTCGCACTGCACCCGGACGATACCTCGGTGAGGGGTCTGGGGCCGCCGTCCGAGGGATGAGAGCAACAATCTCATTGCACTAAGTACCAGAGAACTCATCAGAAATTGAAATGATGGCGGGACAGAGACGTTGGCTGCACGGAAGAATCAGTAGCGTTTTTGTCCAGAATTGTTGGGTATTATTGGGGAATCTGCGCTGTCAACATGGCGTACGCGTCTGTAAACTGGGCTAGGAAAATCTGCTCTTATGGGCCTATCGGGTCACAATTCAAAGAAGTAAGTGACCTAGGCACACGGGTCTTATTCGTTGAGTTCTTTATCTCGGGACGTTTCATACGCGGCCAGCTTGTCTTCGATTTAGAGCACGAACCGGTTTCAGCACGGAGAGGAAGCTTCGGCACAGGATCCCTCCCGCGCAGGGCGGGAAATAATATATTGTGGTGATATGTGGTACTGTGTTGCAATCTGTGGCGTTGTGTGTGGCGTAGCGTTTATTGCATGGCGGGCTGCTCTGGCGTTGAGTATGTCCTCGTCGCTTCGTTCATTCCTGAAAGCATGGTTTTTGCTTTTTCTTTGAAACAGTTCGCTGCAATAGCATTCGATACATCTGACTCTCGTAAGGAAATGAAAGAAGTACTTCTACACGTGGCGGTCCAGCGAAAAAAAACTGAAAACAAAAAATCAGTAAAATAAATGAAGTCGTCATCTTATCCCATTACCACGCGTCTTTCAAGAAGGTTATGATGAAAGGAGAATAGTTCCGTGTTCTGTAAATTGTTTGAATTGTTAAGTATGTAGATACTAATTCAAACTTATCTTTTGACAAGGCAGATGCGGAAAAATAGAAAAAAAAATCTGTCGCACAAAACTACCTGCGATATTCCTTTTCATGGAATGCCCTAAATTGCGCTGTAGTTTACAGCCGTTTGATATTGAAAAGGACAAGCACTGCTTTTCTTGTATTGATCCCAATCGAAAGAGGTGACGGCATTCCTCTCTTCCCATCCTCCGCTTTTATTCTTTACTGCAGAAAATTGCATGTAGAGAGGCGGACTTTGTCGTCATTTTCATGAAAGCCATGCCTCTCTTAATCGTAAACGCCGAAATAGACATTCAAACGAATTAGCAAAGCTACACTCAAAACATAAGAGGAGTGTAAAGGGAGTAAACTGTCTTATAGCGCCCTCTAGGGGACAGCATACTTTCTTTTTTCTTCCAATTAGGCGTATTCATGATTACAGTGTAGTACACGCAGGTTAAACTTCCCCGCAAACCAACATCTGCTATCCCCCGCATTGACGCCGTACGTGCAGAGAAGCCCCGCAAGAAAGAAGCCAAGTTAGACACTCGTGAATACGGCGAGGGACGTTCCCGCCGTGGCCGGGATGGCGCCCCCAAGAAGGCGAAGAAGGAGGCCCCCGGCTCCTGGGCCGAGGCCCAGCCGCCACGAGGCAACGTCGCCAATTAAGAGGAGCCGCCGCCAGGGGTGAAGAGCCTGACGCCGTTCCTCCATCCCGCGTCCGGCGCCACTAGCCTTTGTCCAACATGTACAGCTCGGGAGGGTCGCGCAGTTCCCGGAATCAACGGATGGTTGACTTGAAACTAACGCCGTCCGCAGCCAGTGCGCACTGGCTCTGCTTCTGATTCGTTCAAAACATCACCGGCAGCCTCAACTGCTTCGCTGAGCCTTTCCCTTCACGGCTTAATGTGGCGCTAAAATTTTTTTCATGGCTGCATGGAACTAACCTACTCTTCAAGGCACGAGCTATAGCCCATGTCTATTATCCTCACCTGTGTATTACGTGCAGTACAACGGAAAAGTAATGGACGAGATTATCAAGAATTACTTGGACAACATCTTGCCGGATATGAGCACGGTCGTCGAATCCAAAGAGAGGGATCCTCCATTGCCTAGCGCCAGCCGCCAGTTCCGCTGCTGTGACCCTGACACCACCAAGCGACGCTGTGGTGAGAGAGGGAGAGAGAGAAACTTGTTCCACTTTCGAACACAACTTTCGTGGTGATGAGAGTTACTGTGTAAGTACTTGTAGTTGCGAGTAGACCTTTTTTTTTTATTCGAGCAGCGTGCCACGAGGTATAAGTTGAAAAAGGGAAAGGGGGGGGAAGGAATGCACGAGATTGAAAGTTAAAAGAAGGAGTGAAGAACCGCTGCGCTGAGGTAGTCGCAGAGGTTGTTAATGAAACGGTTGTCCATAGTCCACTTCACGTAGTCACTTTCGCGGTTCCACCGCAGGCCCACCTCCCTGAGGAGCCGTTTTCTGATAGCAGCCGTCGCTGGGCACGTCCACAACAAGTGCCGCACATCACAAATGTCCGGTGCAGCGCTACAGTGCGGGCACCTGTCAGGTGCTGGCAGATCTTTGGCGCGCCACCGATGACGGACAGATGGTGTCAGCGCAGCCCCTGCCCGAATCCGGCGCACGGATACCTCCACCTGCCGAGTAAGACTACGGGGGAGAGGGTGCGAACACGGAGGAGTTAGAGCGCGTGTTCGCTGGCGCAGAACTTCGGAATCGGAAACATAGGACAGGAACGGATCTGGGGGAAGAGGGGAAGGTGGCGGATCGTCTAATGTATGAAGATAAGTCATAGCATCCGCTTGAATGTTATGTGGATTCTGGGCATGGCCGCGAATCCAGTGTATGCGCACAGGACATGGATACTTTGCGCAGAGCACATGAATAGATTGTGAAATCTGGAACGTTCGTCGAACAGCCTTAAGCTGTTTAAGGCGGCGCGGGAGTCGGTGTAAATATGAACTGTATGAATGTTGGAACGAGCGGAAGGGAAGCAATGGCATTATAAATGGCTTGAAGTTCCAACGCCAGGGGAGTGCACGTATCCGCAGTATACGTCGCGCGAGAGTTGAGATGCGGATGAGATGGACTATACACAGCAGTAACTCCCCTCTCTGCAGAATGTGATGCATCCGTGTATGATATGCACCCTTCAGGCAGATACGCTGTTGATACCGACGGGGAAACAGTGGGGCGATTGTCAGTGAGCTGACAATAGGACCACGGTGGAAGTGTCTTTAAACGATGAAGTTTGAGAGACTGTTTTCGAGTTCTATTGGCCACCCGTTGGTCGATGATTTCACTGAGTGTATTAAGTTGGGCGAACTCCTGTAGCACAGGTATGGGTGTTAAACGAGGCAGGTATGTTATGACGCGCATAGCCTCACGATTGATAGCTTCAAGGGAGTCCCACTGTCTGCGGGTGAGACATTGAAATTGTGCCTGATATACTATCCGTGGCTGAAGTATAGAGCGCACAAGCTGGCGGGCCGTAAGAGCACGTTCGCCACCAGAGCGCATAACTATGCGACGAATCAGACCTAGAGTAGCGTGAGCCGATTTACGGGTGGCTGTCAGCCACGGGGTGCCAGTCCCAGATGTATGGAGGAGAAGACCAAGAATACGAACAGTGTCTACCTGAGGAATCAGAGAATTATGTACCGTAAAATTTAAAGGGGGAGCTTTCCGTAAGGCGGCTTTATTTCCAATTCTAATGAAACATGATTTAGTAGGAGAGAGTGTTAGACCCTGAGGTGGGAGACGAGATGTCAATACATCCAGCGCGTGTTGAAGGACCGACTGATGAATAGACGCATCTGGATGACAGCACCACAAGGTGATATCATCGGCATATGCAAGCACGCGGATAGAAGGGATCGTCTCTAGGGCTCGAACAAGAGGAATTAAAGCCACATTAAATAATGTGGGGGCGAGAACGGAGCCCTGCGGCACTCCTCTATTGGAAGTGAAATCACCAAAGGGCTTTCCGTGGACACGCACGCTGAAGGTTCGATTTGCTAAAAAGGCGTGAATGGAGAGGAGGAACCGGTGAGGGAGACCAAGAGTTTGAAGGGAGGCAAGAATGGCAGAGTGAAGGATGTTATCATATGCCTTTGTTATGTCTGTAGCGATTGCGGTTCGTACAAGGTGACTCTGCGGAGAGTGGTCAAGCACGTCAGCAGCCAAAGTAGCAAGGCCGTCCTCCGTTCCAATTTGTGGGCGGAAACCAATTTGGGAATCTGGGTAACAATCATGGGATTCCAGCCACCACGACAAGCGTGCGGCTAGAATGTTTTCATAAAGCTTGCAGATGGTAGGCGTAAGGAAAATGGACGAAGGGCCGAGAGAGATACTGGAGGCTGACCTGACTTGGGTATTGGAACCACAATAGAATGCTTACAGTCTCCCGGCATGACGCCAGTAAGCCACATTTCGTTAAAAGTATCAAGAAGGTTTGCAAAGCCCTCCCTTCCAATTTACGGAATAAGGAGTTAGGTATGCCATCGTGCCCGGGAGTAGTAGTTGTTTTTAAACGTTCAATGGAGGCCAGCAGCTCTGCCATGGTGAGGTCAGAAGTAATCCCATCGGGGGGCTCTGCTACCGATAAGTCAGGTGGAGACGTAGCGGTGCAGTCGTGGTTTGGAAAAAATTGACGGGCCGCTTGTTGTGCAAATGTGTCCTCATCCACATTTAGCGCGAGACGAATGCTCTCTGTGTAATCTGCAACCTGAGAAGGGCGCTCCATGGCGTGAAACACTCTCCAAAGATGTCGATTGCCCTGCGTAGAGTACAGGCGGGCACACCATGCAGCCCAGCGTTGCCTACCTAGCCGCTTTGCATAGCGCCGCGCCCGTGCGGTAGCGCGGTGAAGAGTAGGAAGAGCCGAAGGGTCATCGGGGTGACGAGTAGCGTAAAGATCCGCCTGGCGACGAAGAGCCCACAGATTCAAGATATGTATGTCCGGGTTTGGGTCGTCTTCATTTACAGTAGTAGTAATAGCGTGAGTAGCGAGAACAGCAGAGAGAGTAGACAATGCTGAAGAGGGGTTGAATGTAGATAAATGATTGTCTGCGCGTACAGAGTCCTATGATGTTATTCTTACAGTGCGACGGATTTTCCGTAGACGCGTAGGCGTGACGGAGATAAAAATAGGGCTGTGATCGCTACCCCAAGTACCATAATCAACAGCCCAACGAGGGTTACCGGGGCCTAACCACCAAATCAAATCAGGTGAATACGGGCCACCTCGTGGGCGGGTAGAAGTATTCGGGTGGTTTAAAAGTTGAAAGGAATGATCCGAAAAGCTCCCTTCGATGTGTGCACCCCTTGAGGAATCCGATGGGTAACCCCACAAAGTGTGTGCGCCGTTGAAATCACCACCAACTAGAATAGGGATACCCGAGTTGGTAGAACGTAGAAAACGAACCCATCCCAGATTGGGAGATGCGGAGCCAGGACGACTATAAAAAGAAACTAGAATAAGGGGTGTGCGTGCAGGTTTTACGAGAAGGGCGACAACCTCTTGACGTGTGTTGCACCACCGTGAAAGGTCGACCGGTGTGTGCGGAACTGAACTGTGAATATAAATTGCAGATTTACCTGGGCTGAGGTAGGAAGCGGTGCAACGCCGATCAGGGATAGAGGGTGAATGGTATGCGCAGAAACCTGAAAGGCGTGGGAGTGCATTATGCTCTTGCAGTAGGAACGCCCATGCCCTCAGCTTTCCGTCGCGAAGGCGGATGTCCACTTCAGAGGCCTTGTCAGCGAATCCTCGACAGTTCCACTGCACCACCACCGATGATGATGCGCAATCCATGACGAGGCCGAAGAGCTTCCACGATGAGGGATGTCACCTACTTCATCAGCGCTAATATTTTATCCACTGTCGGGGTAGTCACGGCTAACAGGTGGTCGGCACCTGATTGTGGCCCAGTGCTTACCCTAGGTGATTCCTCTGATGGTTGCTCCCGAGTTATTAGAATTCTTCGAGAGGATTGAGAACGACGCTGTTCCCGGCGCTGGGAGAGTTCGTCTAGTCGGCGGCGAGCCTCCGCGATTACGTTGTCTAAAGCTGTGTCTTCATCTGTGGTATAAACATGTGATGGATGCACTGGACGTTTTGGCGTACCATTTGATCCGGGAAGGTGAGCCGCTTGTGCATATGTACGCTGGTGAGGAGACGTATGGTGAGCAGCAGGCTCAGATAAAGGAAGTTCAGGGAAGTCGTTGTCGTCACATGCGAGAGCTGCAAAGCGATTGCTTGTAGGAACATCCATTTTTGCAGGCGACTTGTGAAACTTCTTTGCTTGCTTCTTCTTTGGACAAGCGGGGGAGCGAATGTCATGGTTCGGCAATTTGCACAGGGCACAATGACCTGTTGGTTCATTCATGTCGGCCACAGCTGCTTGATTAGGGCAGGTATTTTGCATATGTCCTTCTTTGTGGCAGTGATAACAAAAATACGACGAGGTCGGAAGGGCTGTGGTTTGACGATCGCACCGTAGTAGGTAAGGCACTTCGGGAGAGTCAACGGGCCTTGCAGGATGGGCAGGTATGAGCCCCGGCGACCCATAGGCCGTGCTTGCAGTACAACATGAGTTGAGCAGCGAATATTTGCGCGCACCTCCTCGGGAGGGCTCGTGCTGTCGACATGATAAACCATGCAGCGGAGTGTGTCAAGACCAGATGCAAAATATATTTGCACCGTGACATGCTTGCTGTCATCCAGGGGGATCCGCGTAACTGCGCAAAGTTTCTTGGCGTCCATCAAGGATGACAAGTTTACCGTGATGGTGTTCGATGGGCGATGGACGACAAACCCGCAGTAGTTCGAAGAGCCAAGAGCGTGGTCAATTGTGGCTTGAACATTCCGGGCAGGGATGGCAGTCATATCTAAGTGCAATGTAGGCTTGATGGTAACGCGGAACGAGTTCGCAGCAGGCGGAAGAGAGCCTTGACTCACGGGAGGAATCTGTGGATCAGGCTCAGACGCTGGTGACGGCCCTTGGTGAGAATACTGAACTGGCGCGACGGGCACAGTTTCTTGAGGGAGCGCCACGGGCACGGAGGCGGTAGAGCAGTCCATGTCACAGGCCAAAGTCGTAGCATCGGAAGACGGCGCAGGCTGGAGGCCCAGAGGCGCTGACGATTGCGTGGACGTGGAGGCTGCGTCAGGTGGCAACACAGCGGGCATCCGCGTAGCTGTCGTCGACAACGCAGAATCTATGCGGACGCGTAGCGCGGTCTCGCTCGGCAGCGCCGAGCTAAGCCTAGCTTGCCCCTGAGGGTTCCGGTTGGGTTTTCTCACTTGAGAATGCGCCCACCGTGCCGGGAATTTCTCCGCAGGGGCGTCGTCAGCATTCGGTCTCACGGAGGGCACTGTCCGACCCACGCCACACGCGAGAAGACAGCTAAAAGCGAAAACACAGACCTAGAAGCAGACACGCAGCCACCCACTAGGTCTTCGTCTTCTTCCAGTCCGAGTAGACCTGCCAAGTTGGCGCGGAAAGCAATTAAGTTGTGCGGCAAAGCCGCATTGCACGTTTGCAGGAGATGCTATGCGGAGAAAATCCGACGAGGAAATCATGGAGAGATTACAGTCGGCAATCTCATTCCCCCATATTTTACCGTGGGCACTGCTAATTTAAGCAGCGTGTTTCATTTAATAGTTTACACACTTTTTAATAGGCTTTCTGAGTTAGAAGCTCGCTTTTTCGGCATAGTATTGTCAGCGGTGCAGTGCATCAGAAAACAGTCGAGACGTGCGAACTATAGAAGGCTGGGTAACTAATACTGAATAGTTAACTTTTTAACTATTACTGCCAGTGTACTTTGTTAATGAGATGCGTGTATCCCACCGTAAGTAAAACCCATGCTATTTTTTTAGAATTTCGAAAAGGCGGTTGCCCTCAGTGGCGTGGTCCAACAAATTTTGGCTATTTCTGCGAGTTAGCTGCACTGGAGCGGTTGCTTTGCCCGCAAGCTTCTCGAAAGCGCATGTATTTTAGCGCGATGCAGCCAGAATTTGTCTAACCACAGCGCCAAGCGCAAAAGCGCTTTGGAAATTATAAAAATTGTTATAGACATGTTTCATCGTGGGCTACACGCCTCTCGATAATTGAATCGCCTAACGTGTAAAGTTAATTGATTGACTATCGCAATCTTAGTAAACGAACCTGTTAGCTCGTATTAGCTTTATTCTGATTTAGTACACAGCTGAGTATGTTATGGCGAAAAAAAGCCTAACTCAAGAAGCCTATTTTTAAAAAATTGTGTAATATCGTGAAAAACCCTGGCCGATTGCACCGATTGAACGTCTGGAAAATCTGTTCCAGCTCTGGGGGCTTTGACGCATGGCTTAGATGCTTTCTGCGCGAACTGTGCAGATCTACGGTGCACTCCAGGTACAGGGTTGGTCAAAAGTTCCCAGGCCACAGGGTCTTCTTTGAAGCGGTATAGTACGGACCTTCACACCGCTATGGGTCTAAGAAGGCTCTGAGAGGCGAGAATGATGCTTCTCCTACGCCATTAGGCTTCGAAGGTGCCGTAAATGCCACGCCACACTTGTAAAAGCAGACCACGTGGCCTGGAAACTTTTGACCAATAATAATAATAATAATAACAAGTACATGCTTTGACCAAGCTTGTACTTGCAACTCTAGCTCTCAGTAGTGTTCCTGTATATGCTCCCGCAGGGAGCATATGCTCCCTACGGGAGCATATACAGGAACACGAACACTAGCTCTCAGCAGCAACTAGCGCCATCTGTCGGCAGCATATTGATAGCATACACGGTTGCAAATGCGCGGCAAAGGCCTGTGCAATAGTTCCTCTTCTTGCGCCCACTAGTTCTGACGGACACTGACGGACACTGACAGTGGTGAGTGCCAAACGTCCAGAATTCCTTGCGCTATTATAGAAAATTAAGCGCCATGCAATACGTTGTGGGAGCGACGCCGACTAAAAGCGGGTGCCCAGAGTGTCTAGGCTTACGCGGGGGAATGTTAGCATGCAGTGGAGTTCACCACCGCTGCCCACGTTCAGCGAAGCGGATGAACAATTGCGTCCGCGAAAATGCGGTATTTTCTTTGAGTGATCACATGGTCTCAAACAAAGGTTTTAAGACTTTTATTGGGAGATTGGTGTCGCGTGTTTGTTTTTTTCCTTTGCAGCAAATACGAAAAAAAGCTGTAGGTTATTAACTTAGTTAAACCAAGTAGGGGTGCGAAATCATGTGTTTAGCCTGATTGGTTCACTGTTTTGCTTTGCTGGGTCGTTGGCACTTCTACCGACAGATTAGACTCAAGTTAAGCTCTGATCGAGGTTAAGCTGATCTGATCTCTTCACACCGCAGATGGAAGTTGATGAATATGGCGATGTGCAGTGCACAGCGTGAGAGTGTATTGCTGTTGAACACGAGGAATGGTAGGCTGCTTAAGTGTAACAAATATCATGTCAAAGAAAAGAGTGGTTTGCATAGTGCCCTCGTGCACACAAAGCACCACACAAATGTGACAGTTCACCGACCATGACACAAAACTCCCCTTGGCGAGAAGCCAGACCTTGACGGACAGAGTCGATGTGTGGAGTTTAAAAAAGGAAGATTTTGCAGCAGGTTGAATATACATCCCGTGAACTCGCTTAAATAAACTCGAATCCATAAAACCAAGGTAAGGCTGCCGATACACGGTCACAGGGAACAGAGATTCTATTAGTACTTCTGTTATCTGCCTCCTTGACAGGTCAGACGAATATTGCAACGAGAAGCGAACAGTCAGGAAATGAAAAATATCAGCAACGTTCTTCAGGAAGTCTCACAAAACGCCCTCTCGGCCATGACCAGTCGAAGCACTAGAGGCGACAACTCAGTCGTCTTCTAAGCACCGCTAGCATAAATGGGTGGCTTGCAGGTTCGAAGAAGGAAAACCAGGATACAAGCTGATGGACAAACGAGTGAACAAGGCCAGCTCCTCCAGACTTGAGAAAAAGAAACAAATAGTCTCGACAGATAGGCTCGCGTTGGGAGCGCCAAACAAATGTCACGAATATCCTGCGCAGTGCTTGAACCCACTTCCTCGCATAGTGCGCCACTTGCAATGCATAGCCGTGTTTACAACTAAGAAGACGTTGCAGACTTGTGCCCGAGTAAAAATCGAAAGCTCACCGCTTATCCAACCGTGCGTTTGACGCCGTACAGAGATAATTAGTGACTCCCAATAAGGCCTATTATGGCGGACCTGATGAAGGGGTACCCCAAAACCGAGGGAATCAGAGTCCCAGCTAACGCCACCAAAACGTTTAGGTTTCATTTCGCAGTAACCCAACAGGAACCAGTTAATTTTTTTGATGTTTAGAGCCGCGCCAAACAAGTCAAACAACTGCGCTGCTAAATGCAAAGGTTCAAGCGCAGTCTTCTTATCTGAACAGAAAACGGCGACGTCATCAGCATAGGCGAAAGTTCTAATTTCCGACTAGTCAAGTGAAAATCCTAGAATAGCTCGAGATCTGATGATGCTAAGGCACGAAGGTTCGAGGCATAAACCAAATAGCAGAAGTGAAAAAGGGCAGCCTTGCCGGACATACTAGATTAGTGGAATTGGTTTGGTCAATTCATGAGTAACGATCAATCGTGTATGGGACGATTTCTGGCATAGTCTAATGCCCTTAAGCAATGCATCTCCAATGTGTGTACGTTTAAGGACTGCAAACAAGAACTCATGACTCAACATATCAAAGGCCTTCGGAATATCAATGTGAATTAGAGTAACCTGACAGGCCTGATATTTTACAGACTCCAACAACAAACGTGAAGTATGTTTGAGTTTGGATGCCCGGTCACGATAGACACGCGCCTAATGCGAAACTATAAAATCCAGCCCCTAAAGCTGCGAGCGGGATGAAACGATTTTTGCAAATATTTTATAGTCTACATCACACAATAAAATTGGAAGTAGAACAAGCCAAAAAGACAGGCACCAAGAATGAAGGAAACGTTTTGTAGAATTCGCAACTGAAGCCATTCTGTGATGCAGTGTTTTTATGGGACATACTTCAGCGAATAGTCAAACGGGGCGTTAAGATCTCACCTTACCGTATAAGGCTCTTGCCTGTCCTGAAAGACTCCGGTATTCCGTGCGATCTCATTAATGCTGATTGAACTTTTAGCTTGTGGAAGAGCCGCATGATGGATCAACACGCGGAACCACCTTGTTCATATAAGCCTCTGTTCAGTGAAAAGTGCGCCTTGGTGTGGGGTGTTTGCGCTTCATTTTTGCAGTAAATGCTTGGCGCTTTTTGCTTCGCAGGACCGACCGTCTGAATGGTTGCCGATTTTTGACGCACGTGTATGTCTACCACAATTTTGATGTGCTGGTGAAGTAGCAGTTTAGGAAGACATGAGAATATGTTTCGGCATTGCATAAAGTATGTATTTCCGAAAGCACTTGGTAGCCTAGCGGATTTTATTTCGATGCAAATAAAGAAAAAAAAAGAGAGCTGTCGTGCAGTGGGCAGCGAAGCTGATCTATTCGCGCCGCCAAAGGTTTGAATCCCAGTGGCGGCAAAATTTCTTTTAATGTTTAATTTTTACTAGGTAAAGGTCAAGGCTTCACCGTTGAATCGGCTTTTGCAGCTCTGATCGGGAAGATGAGCTTCCGCACTAAAAGGCAATAAGTGCACCATCTGGTTAGATCTCACGGAGAAGCGCTTTAGCTATCTCATTCTGGTCTGTTACTGTGCGTCCAAAGAACGAGAGCCTGTGTCTGCTTCAGCGAATATATAGGCTAGAAGACTAAGGTCACGATGCCGAGTTCGTCTAGCATATAACGATGCTAATTAGAAGGAGTTCTCCAGACCGAGTTTTACGCGTATTATCTAATAAGAGAGACATTCTAAGACACTTTTTTTTTAATCCATTAGCGCCCAGTTTGCTTTACAAAGTACACTTGGTTTTTGAGCTATAAAAAATTCTCAACCGAATATTCAGATTTGGCTAGTTTGCATTTATGGCACCAGGTGTTACAACAAGACACTCCTAATCTGATATATTGGCTCGGTACCCTTTCTTTCGATCTACGCTCGTCGTCATCCCGGAAAACGTGTGCTGTTGGAATGCTTGCGGTGGGTACTGCTTTTTTTCTGTGTTTTCTGCTGTTTTACGCCGTATATTGTATAAATAATGGCATATTCAGCAGTATGAGGCGTAAGGTAATCGCTACCAAGCACAGGAAGCATCTAGAATGATCTATTTTGATTAGAGGGGTAGATAAATCGCGGTGTACTTTGTATAGTACAACGTGCCTTCGCTGGAGCTTAGACTTGTTTGTTGTTGTAGGTTGCCTCAGGATGGATCCCGGTGTTTTCTTTGGAAAAAGACCGTTTTGCCGGTTGTCTGAGGCTCTCGAGGTTGCCGCTGATGTTGCTGTGCATGCGGAAGAGCCTGTAGATATTGTTATTGTGCCTCCTGAGCCTAGCGTGGATACTGATGTGGAGGAGGGAGACGACGACGGTACAACTGATACGGTGGTAAACGACGTCTCAGGTGACTAGAGAGATCCTTTTACATACCTTGACTCAAAATCTAGAGAAACATAAGCCTTTATATTGCTTTCTAGGCACGCTGGAGTTACATTACGGTGGATGTGAGGAAACTCGGGACGATGCAAGGCCGCGCAACAGAAAAGCAAAGGTCTAGCGTCCGCTTTGGAAGAACAGCCAGCCAGAGTATCACTGGGCCACTCCAACTAGGGGCACTAAGGAGAGAGAGTTGAACCTCAAGTCTTTATTCTTTGGAAAGTCTCCGAATGAGGTGTTCAGCACAATACTCGATGATGAAGTTCTGACTCATATTGTAGTGCATACCGGAAAAATATGCGAAGGAGAATAATGAGCACGGTTTTGTCATCAACATAGAGGATGGTAAGAAACTCATTGGAATTCTGTTGCGTAGCGATATCACAAGCTGCCCAGCCAGCGAATGTACTGGTCCCTTGACGAGGACGCTTTGGTTTCGTGTTTTGCAAACTGCATGAGCCGACAGCGATTTCTGGATATAAAGCGCTTTTTGCACATAGCAGACAATGATTTGATTCAGAGCACAAGTGACAGAATGTTCAAGGTGAGATCGCTAATGGAGCTCCTGAACAAAAAGTTTAGACAGCACGGAATTTTTCATGAAATCCTGTCCATAGATGAATCAATAGTAAAATATTTTGGGCATCACTCATGCAAGCAGTTTATCAGGGGGAAGCCAATACGCTTCGGCTACAAAAACTGGATGTTAAGCAGCACCAATGGGTACTGCTATGCATTCAACACATACTGCGGCAAGTCCATTACACCTGATACAAGGCCACTGGGCCCGCGTGTCGGTCCTTCTCTTCTTGAAGTTGTACCGACGGCAAGCGAGCATGCTGTATTCTTAGAGAATTTTTTACCAGTCACAGCCTTCTCGCGTCTCTTTACACTCTAGGATTTCGAGCAACCGGGACTATTCGAGAGAATCGTCTGAATGGATGCCCTCTGCTTTCTAAGAAGGAGATGGAGCGAAAGTAACGTGGAGAATAATGCTTTTGTTTTGATCCCGAAAACGAGGTTCTTTTAGTGAAGTGGAGAGACAGTATCATAGTGACGATGGCGACGAATTATGACACCATTGAACCCCTGAGCTCGGTGAATCGATGGTCATCTTCCGAAAAAAAGAGTAAAGGTTCCGCAACCAAATCTCTTCAGCAGCTACAACAGTAGCATGGGAGGTGTGGATCTTAACGATCAAACTGTGAACAACTACAGAGTTGGCATCCAAGGAAAAAAATGGTGGTGGCCCCTATTTACGCAGATGATCAACATGGCCGTAGTCAACGCATGGATAATTTACCAACTTGTAGGAGATTCACAGCTTGACTTACTCGCATTCACCCGCATCATAGCGAGGCACTACCTGCGCCTTGGTGTGCCTCACTGGATCACCAAGAGGTCTCCACTATATGTCCTATCTGCCATTATTCTCAATCCACACGGACATATTCATAAGAAGCTGGACAAACAACTCCGCTGCACTGTCTGTCACAAAAGGTCGAAATGGTCTTGCGACAAAGTGCAGTGTTGCACTCTGCATAAAGCATGGTTGCTTCAATAAGTTTCATGCACCGTGCTAACTTTCACATTTGCCATGGGAGCGCCCAGTGTACTTTCTAAAGTACAGTATCATAACTTGTGAACTAATAATGGTAAGGCCATGAAACTTTGCACGTGTTGTTATTTACTTCAGGTAATAAGGTGTGCAAAAGATAATTGAACTCCTATTAGTAGTTTCTCCGTGGGACTTAATGGGTTAACTTCAGATCGCATAGTACAAGTTGACAGATTAGAAGTTTTACATGGCTGTTGTACATTATTCTTGCATCGTACTGTCGTTTCTTTACATAGCTGTGGCATTTACTCAAGTGGCACCTGCACTCTAAACACGAATACGCCTACAGAGAAATAAACTGGGAGTAAGCGCTCTTATGGCACTCTTCCTTTTATGTAAGCGGTTGTAGTGAGAGACAGCTTACTCCCTTCTTACTCCTTCCTGTTTATAGTGTGCCCTTGGGCACATTTCAATTTCGGCACTGTGCCACATCCCCCGTGCTGACAAGGCCGGATTTGTGAGACGCTGTATAAATCCTCAGTTACAAGTGGTGCCAGTCTTGTCATTTTCACATGCCTGCTTAGTCCCCGTTTCCATTTGTGCAGCCTTCAGAATATGCTACAAATATGAACCAACTGGTCCAAACCAAAATATTACTTAAAAGCTTAGATTTTTTATGTTAATACCAGTCAGCTTTTTATTACATCCTTCACTGCTCTGTTCAGCATGCAGCAGTGTATCACAAAGTAGCACAACAAAACATATCATAGGGTCATGCTTAACTAAAAAGAATTGCTCCTGCTCTTCGATGAAATTATTAGCTAAAGGCGCACAATGTCAAGCTTTTACCAGCAGCACCCATATATCATTTCCATTTTTTTTTACATTACTTCCTAACTGCTTAACAAACTATTTGACAACTATTGCTAGCAGCGCACAATGCTGCAGCGAATGGACATGAAGCGCAGCATAAATTCTCGTGGCACTCGCCTCTCACTGGCTGATTTTAGCGAAGTAAAGCGCATTTTTTTTCTTCACGGTCCAGGCTTCTTCTGGAGCTTTGTTATAAGCATTAGAAAGCGATAAATAGCCGGGCATTCTGACTGTAGACCCGACGCACGCGCGCCGCGGGCCGCACAGGAGCTTCAGACTGATTTGAAAGTGACGAGTAGCTGGGCAAGGAGAGCTGCTGGCTTACAGGTTGAAGATCCCAGCCCCGCGGCGCGCGGGGCTGCGAACCACTTTGGAAGCAATGAAATAACCTTAAAAAAGTTTTTGAGGAAAGGAAATGGCGCAGTATTTGTCTGACATCTCAGCGGACAAGGGAAGGGAGGAAGATGGGAGTGAAAGAAGGAAGAAAGTGGTGCCGTAGTGGAGAGCTCCGGAATAATTTTGACCACCTGGGGGTCTTTACTGCTTGTGTTTTCGGCCGAGTCGAGCTGCGTGTATTGAGTGCACTGAAGAGTTCTCCGTAGCCGAGAATGGCACCGAAAATTATAAAAGGCATTACTCTCACGTCACACTACGCAGCTGATTGCTGGCAAGTGCCCAATCTCAATCCGGCGGTCTCAGCTACTCATCACTTTCAAATTAGAGTTTGTTGCTAGATTGTCAGGGGAATCAGGGACCATGAAGGAAGAGGAGAGAAGGTGCTCTCAACTAAGCACTCAATCGGAGGTGAGTGCCGGGAGAATTTCAGTCCGATGATTCTCGCGACTGCCGGTGGAACAGACACTGCCTTTGTTTTGGCCCTTATGCACTACCAACAAGGAAACTAAGCGTCGTGGGACAACGGTCGTGCTTAAGTAACTTACTCTAATATGACGCGACTTCGGTTTAGTGTCTCGCAAGGGAAGCGCCGTGCTGCACAGCCTAACGAAAACATGTTCTCTGGACGAAAAGGCGAACAAGACACGCGCAGCAATCATCGCGTTTGTTCAGTCGAAACGGTTTCCATCAAAATAACAGTCACTGAGTGCTCCTGTAAGGCTCACTGATCATATCTCATGCTGGCACAGCTTCTGACAAATGTCGTACACAACAAGCGCAAAGGAGACTATTTTGTACTAAATAAATAGTCATGAAACTCCACGATAGAAGCAGCGAAACCAGAGAGAAAACCGTGTGAACATGAGCGCCGCCATTAAAAACGATGGACTACTGGCTTCTTGGCTACTTCGGCGCTTCGACCATGTACTGCACTTTACACTAAATTAAACTATACAACAACATATACTTATTTTATTTATTTATTAATCCTTAGCCCTGCATTATAGCTACTTTAAATTTTCAAACCTATTAGCGCTGCTCGCAACTAGAAACCGGAGCCGCGCGGCGCCAACGTCGGGGAAAGCGCGATAGATAGCGCCAACAGCGGAAATAGATTGCAGCATGGAGGAAAGAAAAAAAAAAAGAGGCCGTCGCGTGACATTTTTTGAAGCCGGAAACGAGCTCGGCGCCAAATTGTCCGGGCGCGCTTTTGTTTATTTTTATTTGCGCTCTTGTTTACGTTTCTCCTCGTGCGCGTTTCAAACCACGCGAAGGAGCCAGACTAGAGAGACTCCAGTGCGAGTGCCGCTTGACTCCTGGCCGTTGTTCATGTACGGGAGACGTCGGAAGCGTTCGTGTGAGACATCCAGCTGCTTCCAGTTATTGCTCTTTGCCGCTTCGTCTCCGCGCCGTCCCCGCTCTCTCGTTCGAACGAAACAGTCCGGCCTTGCATGGCCATAATCAAGTAGCATTCGGCAAAGGCACTTATCGCAACTGTGGCAAGCGCGGGAAGCAACTTATTACGGTGGTCCACCATGGTAGGTCGTTTATTGCCACTTTTGCCTGCGTCGTTTTGCGAAGACGGAGATATGTGTCCGTGGGTTTCTTCCAGGCTGCACGTTGCGAAATATACTGGTATACTTACATCCGGCTCATCCTAGACTCGTACGAGTTAATAGCAGGGCTAGAAGCTTAATTTCACCAGGTAAGGTGAAGGACAAAAAAACTAGTTCAGTGAAATTGTGTATAAATACACAGCTGCTGCCAAAATATAGCAGAATAAAACAAAACCAAATCTTCCATATATATACTTTGAAGAGCATGCTTTTTGTTCTCATTTTTTTATATAAACTGTTACACATGGTGCCACTGAAATAGAACTTATTACTCTGTGCCGTGTATCATCTTTCATTCTTTTTTTATTCTGTGTGCCTTGGATTGCGCTGTGTATTTCATGATACTTCTGAAAGAACTATCCCACTTTAATGCAATGTAAAGTACTGCCTTTAAATTTAAGCTTCCTGAAAAGCTTTAGAACATGGCTACC
Source organism: Amblyomma americanum (assembly GCF_052857255.1). Classification (NCBI taxonomy): domain Eukaryota; kingdom Metazoa; phylum Arthropoda; class Arachnida; order Ixodida; family Ixodidae; genus Amblyomma; species Amblyomma americanum. The sequence continues at coordinate 242,585,672 of NC_135497.1, forward strand.
CTGGAAGCTTTCCGTGTCCAGCTTGCTGGCACAAGGCTTATATTTAAATGGCCCTCTGCTATACTTTGTACATGAGAACATCATGATTTTCGAATGGACAGCTGTCAAATGTGCTCATGAGGTTTTAAAACAATCTTTATTTGCTGGAATGAATTCAGAGCTTCATGCCTGAGATCCCTGAGCAAGGTTCTTGATGTCGAGATGTTTGCATGCTGTGTTCGCATAAATGTGGTCCGTATACTGGCCACACTTCAATCACGCTCTCTGGCGGATAGCACAACCCTCTCAGTATTATGCTGAATGAGTGTGCACGTCCGTGCTTTTGGCTAAGTCGTGAACAATGCTTCCATGCTTGATAACACCGCAGCTTAGTGTTCAACCTGCCTTTTAATGCTGCTCTTGTTGATGAATATTGCAATCTCTATATTGCATATGTTTGGGAAGCTGGCTGTTTCAACAATGTCTCCTGCTGCAGCAGTGAGTACAAAAAGAATCCTGGAGTATTTTGTTTTTGGTCTTGAATACTGTATTTTTCTTCATAGCAAGTTTTCGTGTGGCTGGCCATGCCGGGAAAGCTTTCTCATGCAGCAGCGAGGATTGGCAATTATACTAAGAAGTCTGAGCTCTTGACCCTGAATGCAAAACTTAGCATCATAACATATTCATAATGATGACCGTGCCAACAATGACATTTGATCCACAACTTCAAGAGCCACTCATAGAGGTGACAGAAACAGAGTGTGCCGACAGTGGCTATAGGAGCACGGCAGGGAAGGATTTATGGTGGGGGGATGTCATCCCCATTCAAAAACCTGACATTTTACATAGGAAAACCGTGCGAGCCCCTATTTCTCAACAAAAAAATTCCAAGGAATACATGTTTTATATGAGACAGCCCCCCCCCCCCCCCTTTAAGAATGATCCATAAATCCACCCTTCTAGCATTGACACGTGGCAGGTTTTGCATCCACAGATCTAGTGTAGAGCATGATTATTTATATACATGACCGTACCTTTTCAGACTGCTTCTAGAAGTTTAGGAGTACCCAGTGGCTTCAGTATAGGTTTCACAGTGCTGCTGTGCGTTATTTCATTGCTGTGTTTCATGTTTAACGTGCACAGTTGCAGCTGTACACATAAATTTTCTCTAGTTGTTGAAATTTTAGCTTGTAATGCCACTGCAGAGTAGCACACTTTACTTGTGATCCACCATACAGAAAGTGAAAGTCAATGTATTGAACACATCAAATTATATTTTTTCAGCATAACTGCAGGCATCTTGAAATTGAATGCAGATGTGCATTCTCATTTCAATGAGTACTTTTACCACAAATGACACTGTCATAGGACATGGGAAAAATAAACACATGTGAGAAAAGGCGCCCAAATTCAGTTCGAGCTTCATTACGCAGTGAAAGCTCGGAGCGTAAACGTCCATACTATTAATACGCGAAGGGTGGCAAACGAAACCATATGGGGAGTTGAAACATTTTCGCTGTCATGAAGTGCGAAAATGCTTCGCCTTTTTCGCACTTTTTTCTCATGACCTCAACAAAGCAACTGCTGAACCTGCTACAGGAAACGGATCTAAAAACAGCGTGCGACCAGAAATACAGACTTGATCTCGATATGAACGAATACACATGAGCCCGGCACGTCCCAAAGGCAAATAGCTTGCACGACACTTCAGACAAGCATGCGACAAAGTTTCTATATACTAAGAACAAAGCGAGCGCCGCTGCTTCCTTTGCAATATCGCCCTCCGCCCATTTCATGAACCCCGCCGCTCACACAAGTGCAATCGTCGAAAAACAAAAATACCAGTTGTATTATAACCAACACCAGTTGCAATCGCTGGAGCGTTGCAAGAACACACATAACTAGCAACGAGGTTTCACTGCTGATCGAAACGGGAACGCGAATAGCACACGGCACGCACAAGACACGAAACGTTCGCACAATACGCCGACGACCGCTCTGTAGTGCACGCCGTTTCGAATCACGAACAGGGCGAGTGAACAGCGGCGGCCTCTCGACGGCTCCGAGCAGCACTGCAGTAGACGTTGTCGTTGAATGGTTGTGGCCGAAAGCGTTCAAATCCGTGCACGCAACAAGAATTTTGCACTAAGATATGGTTGAACGCCGTCAACGTCAGCTTGTGAGCACCACCAAAAACATAAACTCGAGCAGTTAACGAAAGTACGCCTACGCCGCACCTCAAATGGTATGCCGCGGCCAGTTGCTGCCGCCCGGTTTGTAAACAGGCTGCCCGGACAAGATCGCCTCCCGAGCGAGAAAAAACTACGTGATTTCCTCCACACTTTTCTCCCATGTTGTTGTATAGAAAGGGCCTCTCCTGAGTTTTCCTTCCTCCATGGGTTGTAGCATAGAGGAATTTTCCTTCCTCCATGCATGGAGGAAGAAAAGTTTTTTTTTTTTTTTCCTCCATGCCTCTATGGATTGCAGCTTCCGAAGCGTTTGGAAGTAGGTAGGCTGAAAACGCCGATTGGTCGATGAGATGCGCTTCTCCGTGACGTTTTTTTGCTTCGCTCTCATTCTCAACCGGATGAATGGATGTATGGGTGGATGGATATGGATACGGCTGAACCCTTTAAATCGGGCGGTGGCTCAAGCCACCTAGCCATGACTTAAGAAATTTTACTCTTGTCTTGATTTTAGCCACCAATCAGATAACCTTCGCTTGGTTACTTCTACCCACTTCAAATCTACTTCCCCTTCACTGTCCTTAAACCCCAATGCCTTGGTTATATCAGCCCCGCTGCTTTTCACTGTAGGGTGAAGCCCTTTACAGAAAAGTATCAAGTGTTCAGCCGTTTCCTCCTCCTCTCTGCACGCAACGCACGACGTGTCTATCACGTGGTAACTAACTCTAAATGTCTCAGTCCGCAAAACTTCATTCCTGGCCCCAAACAACAAAGAGCTTCCCCTACAATTATCATAGATATTTTCTTTGGCAATTTCCTGCTTGAAGATCCTGTATGTTCCAAGTGCCGATTTCGTCAGCATCCCTGTTTTCCACATTTAGAGCTCTCTCTGTTTCTTTAACCCTTTTCTTAGCCGATAATTGCTGATTTGCCCCCCCCCCCCCCCTTACTGCTGTCCAGATATTTGCTTCTCAGTTTTCTAGTTCGCTTTCTCCATTTCGTGTCAACATTCTTTATATACAGGTATCTGAAAACTTTCGTAGCCCACTGCCCATTCATAGCCCGTCCATTTGAGCCGTGACGTTATTGTGACTCCTAGATACTTATATTCTTTTACCTCTCTGACTGCATTGTTATTTATGTTGTATGTAAAATTAAGTTGCGTATTCTTTTTACTGATGCAGAGATAAACTGTTTTGTCGAAGTTAATAACCATTTCTTATTTGTTACACCATTTTGCTAATAATTGTAGATTTTCGTTCAAAGTAAGCTAGTCAGACACAGATTTGACAGAATTAAATATAGTACAATAATCCGCAAACAGCGTTTCGGTCACAGAGGGTTAGAGAGCTTCTGTGAGGTTTTTTATACAGATATTGAAGAGTACTGGACTCAAAACCGATCCCTGAGGCGCACCTAAGTAAACTTCTAAGAATCGAGAGGTTGCTCCATCGATGTCGCAAACTGCTTTCGTTTTGATAAACATGATGTGACCCAACTGATTATTTGGTCCGGAATGCCTAATAATTTCATTTTTGTTGCTAGTTTATGATGAAGAACTTTATCAAAAGCTTTGGAATAATCTAAAAAATTATGTCGACCTGGCGACCACAATCAAACACTTTGACACTTTTACCTACAGTGACCCCTAGTTGTGCTGTAGTGGAATATCCTTGACGGAAGTCATGTTGGGCTTTGGTCATTATTTCCGTCTGGTCCGAAAAATTGTTGTGGTATTTGGTGATTAAATGTTCTAGCACTTTTGTAGGAGGTGGAAATGAGAGAAATAGGGCGGTAATTACCAACTTGCAGTCGGCTGCCATTTTTAAAATCCGGAATCACGTGGGAAATTTCCCATTCATCTGGTACTATACCCGATTCAAGAGACTCATTAAATATTATTATCGAAAACTTGGCTAGTATTACAGCGTAAATTTTAAGAAAGGTAGTGGGAATATTATCGGGGCCGGGGGTTCCTTGGTGTCTAGCCGCAGGAGTAATTCTACTATTATTTCTCTGCTAATGGTAACACTTCTTTCGAGACTGTCCAGAGAACAGTCGTTAAACGTATTAGATTTAGTAAATACGCTTTGGAAGTAAGTATTAGAAGCATCAGCTATCCCCTTTTTATCTGTAATGGCAGAGTCGTTGATGATAATCTTATCAAGTTTTCTAGTTCCTTTGTTTGACAGAAACTGCCAAAATTTACTGGGATTTTCTGTCACGAAAAAAACCAAGTGTCTCACCATGGAAGCCAGGTTGAAACTCTTAGTCGTAGCTGCATGTTTGCCCCTACCAAAAACTCACGGCACCATACTTCTGTATAATGACGTGGTATGCAGCACTTTTTGGTTGAAATCAGCTTCACAAGATATGGACATTGTTGCTGTCTTCTACACTTTAGCGTTAGGCTAAGATTAATGAAAATGACTCTTCAAACATTCTTTTTGGAAAGTTCTTTCGATTCTTCGCTCTGTCAGCATTTTTCGCAGCTTGTGTTGCCGCACAATGCCTCTTGTTGTGCCATTAGAAATGAAATGCTCACACGGCTGGACAGTTTCTGTGTACCTGAAGAGAGGAGAGTGGCGTTCTGGTGCATGGCCTTCAAGAACTGAGACGACTGCCAGTCGAGCTCTCGAGCAAGGATTCGTTGGTCGTGGCGGTAATTTCGATCCATCGATAGCGGACCACTTCTGCAAATCTTTTTGTGCTTGGCGAAATGTCTCCATGCATCAATTCTTTGTGGACAAAAAGTATCTCCTCTGGACGAACAGTGACACGGGAAACGTTCAATGCACCATGCTACTCCTGTCCCTTTCACTTTGTATGGCTACGGACTGACCATCCTCGCAACAACTTCAGGCTGCAAAGCAGGTAATACCATCAACTCAGGATACACGACTCATGAGCCTCATTTTAACACCACAATGTTAAGGATCCCATTCGGCAGAAAATCCGTTGTCGAACGGCATTGTGAGAAAAAAATCTCAGGAGAAGCAGCGTAAGTGGGTTACCCAGGTTACGTGGCCTTGTGGCGTCGTCACAACCTGCCCATCGAATTGTAAGCAAACTGGCTACCGTGGTAGGTGGCAGTTAAATTAATGATTGGTCGTGAGAGGTTGCTTGGTAAGAGCAACCTCGGTAGCACAAGCCCCACCAGTGGCAGCACCTGCCATCGCAGGGCAGTGGCGCATCACTTAACCGTTGCACCACGGTGCCAGGACTGATATAAGGACTTCCAGGGGTCTATGAATCTAAAGTCGAGATTGGGCAACTCAGCATATATGGGCATTAACCGATTACAGCTATCGCGCCATACTCTTAGGGCAGAGCCTAAATGTCCTCTGCAATTTTTTAAGGCTAATTTATTCTGGTTCTTGGTCATTGTGGCCATCCAGCAGGGCTTGCGTCATCAGTGGAAAGCCATGAATAATGATAAAGGACTAAAATAAACAACCTAAAAACGAAATGTCATAAATATAAGGTCCCTGTACTGTCCTGTAGCTTTCATCAGGCTAGCGGTGGCTACTGGAGACTGAAAGGCAAAAGCTTAGAATGATTTGAGAGGGAGTATTTCAGAGCGCCCCGAAGCTAAAGCTGCACAGAACATCCAGCTGAGTTCCTGTTCTGTACGCAGGTTTTCAAGGACGGGGAGGTGTTCCTGGTGGACGGTCGTCCCCTAGACAGATCCAACTGGATGCGCTACGTGAACTGCGCAGCCAGTCCACAGGAACAGAACATGGTGGCCTTCAGACGTTACGGCAACAAATACTACCGGACACCCAAGGCCGTGGGCGCCGGCGAGGAGCTCCTCGTGTGGTGCGGCGCAGCGTTTGCTCGGGAGCTGGGGCTGCTCGGCAAGCCACGAGGTTCGGGGCCGTCCGCGAAAGGTGAGGGTCACGTCTTTTCATGCGTGGTACGAGCAGTCGCAATTGGGTGGGGTGATCTGATTTAGATTTTTCATGGAGAGGCTGATGAGACACTTTGCATCCCGAATGGTCATAAGAAATGCATCACTCCAAAAGAGCTGTAATAAAAGGATAGGGATGTCAAGTAGAAGTTGGCTGGAATGTACAAGGAAACTCGTTCAATCACAGAGACCACATTGACCAGCAACGGAGCTTTTATAATTTAATAAAGAAAAAATACAGGTGTCGCCCTCCACTGCCGATTTCGCAAGCATAATGCATGCGTCAACACCGAATTCCGGGGCGGATCCCAGAGGCCACACCACATCACTATTCACTGTAATACAGAGGTAACCCGCTCTTTTCGGTAAAGACATCTTGAGTTTAAATGGATTGGCGGGAAGGCTTTTAAATACAATGTTCTCGGCGATGAATGCGTTTTTATGGGTTGGTAGAGCGTATTTCGGACGCGTATTTCGGAGGTTGTGGGTTCGGATTCCATTGATGACATGTCGTTTTTTCTTCTGCTTTCTAATAAATTATTTTAAAAATAATTACCCAGTTAATCTTGCGTCGATGAAGATCACAAATTAAAAAGACACTCCTTGGTTTCAGTGAATGTTGGCTTCTTTCATGTGCGTTAATTAGAGTGTGCGAATATCTGCGGTGCTCACCGCTGCTTGTTGCTTTTGCAGCGCTAGTCGAGGCATGGCAGAGAAGGCCAAGTGGCCCGTGCGCCGCGGGGATAGAAAATCAACTATTACAATTTAGTTAATCAGCTTACTAGTAAAAGCAATTTACCAGTTGGGAGTTGAGTTGAGTTGTACGCTGCAGGTGGTATTAACCTTGCTTGTTCTGCGGGCAATCTCCACCGTAGCGTGACTTATATGTTAATAATGACATAAACCTTTCGGATCAGTTGTCTGGTGTCCGCTTTAACTCGTATTACTACGCGTCAAACGCCATACTGTTACCTCAAAAAGCCTATTTTTTTAAAAATTAGTGTCAAGCATTCCTGAAAGACCTGGTATATCGCCTGCCACGTGGAGCACCTAAAAAGCCCCAATTATCAAATAATTCCTTCCGCGTATGGATCTCAAGGAAGCGCTGGGCAAATTTTTAATAGGTCCGGTAGGTTTTCGGGGTCGCCGCCTGCAATCATCGCGTCCCGTCGGCATCGTCACTGGCATGAACGCTTACTTTCTGAGCTTTTTTGTCAGCTTTGGAACAATCGAACCTTGAAGCAAGTGCCAGGTATCGTAGTAGCTTATAAGAACGGTCAGCGTTCATGCAGTTGTCCCCGATAGTACAGAGGCGCGCTGGTGGTCCTGCGCACAAGCAGCTGCACGATGTGATTAAAACAAAGCTCCTCCTGCGGTAGCTCGAAAGTGGCCTCAATTTCGAGACATATTCTCGCGTCGGCTGTCCAATCTGCAAATTCCGGTTTTTGAGGCTGATATCCACCATCAGCTGTGGGTATGCCCAGCGCTGGAGCCGACGAGAATCTGGCACCTGGTGCGGCAGCGGGTCTCTCGCCGGCCAATACTTCGTTATATATCGCTTGGAGTCAGGGACCGCATCATCAGCTTTATTAGAACTGCCAACATTTTTCCTTTATTTAGCCATCATTATCTTTCAACCATCATTACATACCCTTTTTATGCCCTCAGGAAATAAATAAATATCGATTTGTAAAACGAAAAGACAAACAAACAAGAAAGCCGTGGTAACTCTTCTGTGCATGTCTGTAGACGTGAATTTGAGATGGCTGGCGATTAGTGCTGGAACTATAATTCGTTTCAGAGCTCTCCACAAACTATCTGCTTTTTTTCCCGCAGAAGGCGGAAACAGCGAGGTCAGACCAAAATGTGTCTTCTCCTGCGGTGCATGCGGTGAGCTGTTTTCTGCGCAAGATCTCTTGGAGAAGCACAGGCGGCGCAAGCACCCGCAGAGGCCAGAGGGAAGGCACCGCTGCGCCCACTGCCCCTATTCGAGCGATCGAAAGTAAGACAAAATTTGAACATTCCTCTCGTTTTGGTTTTGTTATGTGAGGTTTTAACTGGGGGATAAATAAGTTATCCCCGATTAACCGTGGCTCACACGGTTCAAAACTGCCCGGACCCTACCCCGTGATAGCTCGCACTACCGAGCGCACGCCGACCACGTCGGGCCTTGCTCTGTGTGGGAAGAAAGGAGCAACACTCTGGCTGACTCAAACAGGCATTTATTGGTACAGCAACAATAACGTCGGCTAGCAACAAAATATGCGAAGGAATTGAGGTCATCCGACTCACCATCACGGTTTCGAGCGAACATTCGCCCACGCTAGGGCAAGCGAGAAACTCCGAGGCCAATAGGGACGAGCTAGCGGGAGGGTGTTCACAACACGAGGCCTCGCTCCGCTAGCGAAGAGCGGAGCGCCGCGCCGATCAGTCGGTACGCGTCGAGTTCCCGAGCCGAAGATCGGGCGCTATATGCTGTTGGAGATGGCGCTTTGCTCCCACCGCTGGACACCAGTTGTTGAATGGGGGTTCAGTGTCACTCCCGACGGGACCACAGGTCAGGAACGACGCTTGCTCCGAACTGCGCCACCACCACCAGGATAGGACTGCCGACGAGGTTAAGGAGTTGGATGATCGGAGGAAGGTTACTGGAGGGTTCATTTACAATATTTACATAGATAGAGTCAAAAGGAACTTCTCTCCGAAGAGAGGATATTAAAAGGAGGCCTAAGGAGCCTTAAAAGGGAGCATGATCCCTAAATGAAGCACGATTCAGGGAGCGCCCAAATGGTGCACGATTTTCACGGCACTCGCTGTCCAGTTTTATACTGTTCTTGGTCCCTAGATTCCCCAGGTTGAGGACGTCTCCGCCAGGGTGGGAGTGGTCTATCTTATATTATCACGCACAAACACGCACCACCGCACACAGGGACATGCCCTCGTCATGTGTTGAGCCAGGGAGAGAGGAGGATGCCCTCGGGTCCACTCCGACTGCGGAGGGAGATGATCTCGTAGCCAGCCGAAAGATTCCACGCACCGCCGTCACCTGTTCTTTAGATGTCAGTCGACGCCCCGGACAAGAACGCATGGTCGGGTCCAGTAGTCGGAAGGGTCGCTTCGTTCCTGGCGACGCCTGCGAAGGCTGGCGGACGATGACCGCTAATCCGCCGCCGTTTTTTCACACAGAGCGTCTTCTACTGGGAATGAGGCCGCATTAGTTCCCTCAACTTAGTCACGGGCATTTGGGAAAAATAGTTGCCGTTGGCTCGCTGCGGCGGCCTCTCCGCTTCGCCCGGAGTCCGCCCAAGATCCGGGGTACTCGGGTCGGAAACGTGGGAGGATTCTTATCACGTGGCTCGGGACCATCCCGAAGAAGCTTAGTGATGGCTTCCTGCAGGTGAACCTTGCCGAAGACGCTGCCAACCCAGAAGAGCGGGCCCCCGAATGTAACAATGTAATGCCCCGCGCGCACGTGCAGCAAATACGCAGTTTGTGGCACTCGTTTCGTTGCGACGGCGGCGCCCTTCCTTGTTATTTAAAGTAACTAGAAATTAATATAGAGTTAATAATAATATATAGAGTTAATATGCAGATTCACCTGCGACTTGCGACAAAGGTGCTCCAATATTTAGATTCAAAAATGGCAGGAAGAGCTGAGGTAAATAGCTGGGTATTACTGCAGGATAATGTTACAACCGGATGGTGTTGCATTATTGAAAAAAGAATACTCCCTTTCTTTCTTCTCTCCTTCCGGACGAAGCAGTGTCGGTGAGAGGTGGATCCGCGGCCCCGTGTGGTAGCATATACGCATGCAGTGGGCTTCTTCTAGTTTTTCAGCTCTGCGTCATCAGTGTGGTTAACATGCTCACAGTGTCTACTTTTTAATGCCCCTTTCATTTGCTTCCACATAGACCTAATGTCGTCAGACACGTGTGGACCCAGACGGGCTGGCGGCCCTTCTTGTGCCAGGTGTGCGGGAAGGGCTTCGCACGGCTAGACCATCTCACCGGCCACCAGCTGGTCCACTCGGGGGAGGGTCTGCACGAGTGCCCGGAGTGCGGACAGCGCTTCAGCCAGGCATCTAACCAGACTGGCTGCTCACCGCAGGGTGCAGCACTGTGTGGACGGCGGGGCTGCCTCGCACCTGTGTCCCCGCTGCGGGAAGTGGTTCAACCATAAGGGCCACCTCAGCACCTGCTGACAAACACGGGGGAGAGGCCCCACATTTGCTCACAGTGCGGCAAGAGGTTCACGCGACTTGTTGATGTCGTGAGACATCAGAGGGTGGTGCACGGCCGCCAATACCAGCTCCAGTCCCCGCTCTGCGTGAAAGGCATTGTGAACATGGCCAACATGAGAATACATGTGTGCACATGGCACAGCTCTGCTAGGGATAACGAAGAGCTGTGCAGCGATGAGTGAGGGACTCGGTGCAGGTGGAGGCATGTAAAAGGCTCCTCTTGAGCCCTGTCTTGTGTGTTTTTTCATGAAATTTTAACATCTGTGAAGAATTACACAAACTAGAATTTGTTTTTAACACAGAAAGACACCACACGAAGAAACTAACTTCACAGTACAAAGCGCTAAGAACTCGGTTTTTATTGACAGATCGCTTGCTTTTATACAGCAGCTGCTCGTATCACATCACATCACATCACTTTATTTTCCTTAAAGACCCCTTTCGGGGTGTTACATAAGGGGTGGGGTTTACAAGATGCAGGCGATCACAGAAGTCGAAAATGTGGATGGACAGGTTATGGCAGCGACATGGTGGGGAAGGCCGTTCCAGTTAGTTGCTGTTCGTGAAAAAAATGAGTTCATGAAGGTAGTAGTACGGGCTCGTGGACGCAAAACTTGAAGAGGGTGACCGATGCGATGGGATCTGCGTGGTGGGGGTGCGCAGATGTATGGTTCTTGTCTTAGGGGCGAATAAAAAAACATGTGATACAAAACAAGACTGGCAATGCGACGGCGAGCAGAAAGATCACACAAACCTGATTGTAATCTTAGAGATGATATGCTAACGTCGTATGAGTATGAAGAGTGAATAAATCTGGTAGCTCGGTTTTGTACAGCTTCTATGGCATTTGTTAAATATGCTTGATGAGGGTTCCAGATGGGCAATGCGTATTCCAGTTTAGTTCTGATAAGTGAGATGTATGCTTGTAGTCTGACGTGTTGAGGGGCTTCCCTCAGGTGACGTTTTAAGAAACCTAATGTTTTATTAGCTGATGATATCAGATTAGTTACGTGCAGTCGCCAAGATAAATCATCAGAAATGGTGATACCTAAGTATTTGTAAGACTGGACGAGGTCAACAGGGCAGTTAGAAACGGAATATTCAAAAACAAAAGGGTTGCGACGGCGGTGAAAAGACATGTACTTACATTTGTTAGGGTTGAGTGTCATCATCCACTGCGAACACCAGTTTAGTACGAGGTTTAGGTTTGCTTGAAGGGATTCTTGGTGAGAAGGGTTAGTTACCGAACGATAAATAACGCAATCGTCAGCGAACAAGCGGATATGGCAAGATACGCGCTGGGGTAAGTCGTGAATGTAAATGAGGAATAACAAGGGACCAAGGACGGAACCCTGCGGGACGCCAGAGGTGACTGGGAGCGGGTTGGAGGATTGGTTATTAATGTAGGCAGACTGAGAGCGGTGCGTGAGGAATACGTTAATCCACGCGATGATGTTTGGATGTAGGTTTAACTGGGAAAGTTTAAGAAGCAAGTGTTGATGAGGTACTTTATCGAATGCCTTAGCGAAGTCTAAGAAGATGGCGTCAGTTTGCAGATTAATATCAAGGTTGGCGTGAATGTCATGAAGAAAAATGGCTAGTTGAGTCTCGCACGAAAAACCCTTACGAAAACCATGCTGTGACGGATGAAAGAAGTTATTGGAATCTAAGAATTGCATGATTTGGGAGTAAATGACGTGTTCCATGATTTTGCAGGGAATACTTGTTAATGAAATGGGCCGATAATTAAGAGGTGAATCAGCATTACCTGTTTTGTGCACGGGAACGACCTTCCCCACTTTCCAGTCGTCTGGAATGGTTCCTTCGGAGAGTGATTGCGAAAACAATAAACAGAAAATACTGGAACAGGCTGGGTTAGCGTTTTTCAAAATTTTTGGATTGATGTCATCTATGCCGGTGGCAGATGAATGTTTTATTTTATCTATTATGCACGAAATTCCACTACTGCTGAAAGTTATGGCGTCCATGGCTGTAGTAATAATAAGTGGTAATGTAAAACATGGTGCTTGGGATTCGTCGGTGAAAACAGATGAAAATGCAGAGTTAAAGATGTCTGCACAGTCGGAATCAGCCACGATTTCACCAGCATTGTTAGTGAGGGTGATAGCGCGCGATTCCTTCGGGTTTATCACCTTCCAGAATTTCTTGGGGTTATCAACTATCATTTTTGATAGTACTACTTCGAAAAATGAACGCTTAGCACTTCCAATCTCGGCCAAGTATGCGTTCTCAGCTTCATAATATTTTTCCCATGCATGGGGGTTTGCGTGGCGTTTCACTGTACGAAATGTGCGTTTTTTCTTGTTTTCGAGCCTTTTCAGTGTCTTTGTGAACCAGGGTTTCTGATTACTCTTTCGTAAACTGCATGATGGAATATATTTATTTGTTAGTTCGATAACTTTATGTTTGAAAAAGGTCCAGTTCTCATTTACACTTCTGGAAAGATAGGACGTTTCAAAGACCGACAGAAAGTTCGTTATTTCAGAGTTGATTGCTTCATAGTTTCCCTTATCGTAGAGCCTAATAGTTTTCTGGGAAGTTTGTCTTAATTCAGGTGAGAAGTTAAAGGTGGCATGGATTACTTTATGGTCGCTGATTTCTTGGAGGCCTGTAATGAAAAGACTGTGTAGATGAGTGGTCAGTATGAGATCCAGAGTGTTCGCTGCTTCCCCTGCGACGCGTGTCGGTTCCGATACAACTTGGGTCAAGTTAAAATTAAGGCAAACGTCAATGAAGTCATTCGGCTCTTCTTGACTAACTATGGGCTGAGGTTGGTTACTCCAGTCGATATTGGGGTAATGGAAGTCCCCAAATAGTAGGATGTGTGCTTTAGGGTGCTTTAATACTAGTTTGTTCAGAACATTGTGAAGCTTGCGGGGAAAGTCGGGACTTTTGCGAGGCGGCCTATAACACACACCAATTAATAACGTCAGAGGTGAGGCGCGGCACATAATCCACAGCATTTCTAAGTCTGACGCGATATCAATGGCAGAACAAGACAATTGTTCGCTAACTGCAATTAGGACTCCTCCCCCACGAGAATACTTGCGATCAGCGCGAAAAAGATTAAAGTTGGGCAGGTCAAACAGAATTTCTGAGTCAGTGATATCGCTGTTCAGCCACGTTTCGGTCAATATAAGTAGATTGCTGCCTGACGAAGTTACAAGGTTCGATACGATATCGCGTTTCAGCAGGAAGCTGCGAACGTTAATAAAGATTACTGATAGTGAAACGTTGGCGCATGGCGTAGGTGGGGGATGAGCTGAGGGCGATGATCGGCAAGGATGAGCTGATTGCTAGGGTATTTCTCTTACAGATTCTGAAAGTTCATCGAAAACGTAACGTTTGGGGCCAATATGCAAAGTTTTAAATCTCAGGGAAAAAGGCACGGACTTCGCCCTGGCAAAAGCGACAAGATGTTTCCGGCAGTTTTGAACGCGGCGCGAAAAGTCTTCACCTACGCTGTAGTCTGTACCTTTGAATTTAGAACCTTTAGAAAGAATTGATTCTTTAGTTTTAAAGGATGTAAACTTAACGATAATTGGGCGTTTCCTGTCCTTAGAGTGTCGTCCGAGGCGATGGGCGCGTTCAATGTCGTTAGGGCTCAACTGGGTGTCCAGGTGGTCAGAGCAGTGGCGAATGATCAAGTCTTCTGTAAGCGAATACGTTTCGGTGGGGTTGGTATCGGGTAAACCATAGAAAAGTAGGTTATTGCGCCGAGAGCGATTCTCTGCGTCATCTAGACGAGCTTCCAGCACACCAACTAAACGAGACGTTGCAGCCGAAGTGGCCTGAATCCCCTCCAGATCATTGCGGAGTGTAGACAGACTTTCGTAGTCAGTTTCTAAGGCGCTGAGACGCGTAGTTAGATTAGTCATTTTCAGGTCTATTGAGAGCAGTTGACCCTTAAGCTCTTGCACTTCCTTAACCAATTCTGTCTGGCCAGTAGACATCTTTTTTAGTTCGCCAAGGATTACGTCTAGCTTCTCGGGGCCGGGATTGCTCTCAATGTCACCGCACATCAGTAATAGGGACCGAACAACATGAAAGCACTCAATACAGGTAGCAAGGCAACACTGGGGGCTCGGAAGCTGTACCAAAAAGTAGTTGCTGGTTTTTTTTGTGAATATAGTTCGATGGTTACCAACCTGCATAGCGAAGAGAAGTGGGTTATGCAAACGTGTTGTGGCACAGCCACCGAGCCCACAGGGTGCGGTGGATGGTCGCTGCTCCTTTATAAATGGCACGGTGAGTGTTGTTGCTGACGATGGGGCCTCCCAGTCTGCGCTGAGTGTCAAGTTGACTTGAATCGGCGGGTTGGTAGTTGCTGCGCACAATGTCCTTCCGTCAGCCGCGCCGCGCAACGGCGCACGCTCAATCGCGGTCGCCCAGGTAGCGCAAAAGACAGCATTGAGCAAGAGCCAGATGATCGAGGGCGAGTGCACCTGCATGGCGAAGACAAGTGGGTTATGCAAACGTGTTGTGGCACAGCCACCGAGCCCACCAAGTGAAAGAAACAAATTCACTCCAGTCCTCCTCGAGGGATGACGGGATCTCAGTTGATCTGATATGTTCGTGTGTGAATTCTTTTCTTCCACTTTGTTTATATGAGCAGCTGCTGTATAAAGGCAAGAGATCTGTTGATAGAAACCGAGTTGTTAGTTAGAGCTCTGCCCTGTCAAGTTCTTTTCTTCCTGTGCTGTCTATCTGCGCTAAAAAAAATTCGAGTAATGCACCAACTAGCCTGCAAATACGTTCTCCCAAGTTATAACAACCAGCCCTACAACAAGCCTAACTCATCCTATGCAAATATTGTGGAGCAATTAAGTACACTTTGCAGAATGCTGAGGACTTAGGACTAAAGCTAGCGGCATTGCGATCTCTCGGCAGGGTCGATACACACGCGAGGGCAAAATAATAGTTTCCTTTCAACAAACATGTTAATCCGGTGATTTTCTGCAAGAACTAAACAAAAATATTTCTGTGACGAATTGATATATTAATATACAGAGACACTAAAACGGGCCATAAAAAATGCACTTGCCTGAGGTGCAGTGATGTGTGGTGCACTGCGTTTTCTAAAGAACAACAAAATGGAAAACCTGCACGAATTTTTCATTAGCGTAATTTCTCAGTCAACCGTGACTGCTTAAATTTTTGCCTCGTGCTGCATTCAGTCAGTTCTTGACACCTATGCGCATCATACCCACATTGAAGGTGTTATGAGGTACAGCGACTATAGGCGGCTTGAGGCTGTAGTGCTTGCCCATGAACTGACCCCATTCTGTTCGCTTTTGTCCTGTTTCTATTGTGCTGCTTGGAAAGTGATGCTTTTCATTGTTTCATTAAAAGGCGTGGTTCTGCATGTGCCAAAAGGTACGAGGAGAGGTGGGGGGGGGGGGGGTGGGTGCCAGGATAATTCATCTTGCACCATTTTGAAAGTTCACAGTTTTCTTTTTTCACACTTCATTAGAAAGTGTCTGTCTCATGCCGCCGTTATTGTATTGTTCGCGTTGCACAGCCCACTATTGTTTGCATTCGATGTTCAATCTGCTCGCGCTGTGCTACGTTCTGTAGCTCCTGTATTTGACAATACAACTGAGTTGTGGCATGTTTGGCATTTGAGTTTTTATTCTACTTTTCTACTGTTGCTTGCGGTTGTGGTTAGGAACACTTTCTGAGCTGTATATTGCGTTTGTGTTTTTAACCTGCCCTGTAGCATTCCTACAAACAGCAATGTCAATAAAAAGTGAGTAAAAAAGAAAAGCACATGCTCTTTGATCCGCATAACATATGAATCTGACCGCCAGTATGTCAGCACCATGCATGAGCTATTTATACAGCTTTTTTTTTCGGAAAAGCCGAGGCTAATAGTGAAGAAACAATGTTGACTAACACCAAAGACGGAGAAGAAAATCTGGCTGGATCTTGCTTTCAGTTTTCCTGCGGTATATGGCGTGCTTTACGCTAGGATTCACAGCAGATCATCTGCTCACGTATAGAATCTCGCCAAGGTAAGTGTCGGAAGCTTCTTGAGTGAATGATTAAGAAAAGTTGTTTGTATGGCAGTGTGTGCCTCGCGTGCTATGTTGTAACAGGCACTACAACCTCCGTATACGACCTGACGCAGAACTACAGCACCAATAACTGAGCTCCCTCTTCCTAGACGAAAGTCTGGAGGAAAACTGATAACTACTTGCGCAGATTCTCATCTGCCCTTTCCGCTCCATAACCCAGGTCGCAGTTCTAAAAAAAATCGCCGCTTCTGACAAAACTTATATACTTGAAAGGTTCACCAGTTTCACTGGCAGGCCAGCACGAATTGATGGCATCCCTACCCGGTACATTCTGAGGTGCGATCAAGGCGACGCACATTTATCTCTCGAGAAAAGAAAAAAATATCTTTGCAGATATACACCCGAGGAACCCGATATACACCCGAAGGCTTCATACTCATCGATACTTCACAGAAACTATACCGCAAAGTTGCAGAATGCTTTTACTATTGTTGTCTCATCAAAAAAAAAAAGCTAAACTGTGCTACAGTTTCGCTGAAACATTCGGCTAGAGCCGTGATGTTTTTCAACTCGCCTTCTTTTCATCTTTCTTGACCGGGTTTAGTTTCTGTGCTTTTTGCGTCTTCTTTCAATAGTTTTTGTTCTGCTTTTTTGCTCTTGGCTTATGGATTCCTACGACAATGTCTGCAATGGAATTCAGTTACACGTGAGTACACTCTGGATGGGATCAAAGTAAAGGCTCTCGCCATAAAGCTTATTGCGTTTACAATATGCCACGTAGGCCGCAAAGGCCTGCGAGAGCAACGGTAATCATCTGCTTTTTAAATTTGTCCCTTTTACCCCTTCCGTAATCCCTTAGCGGTATGGTGTAGGTTACCACAAACTGTAAGGATGTTTCAGCACCTTCCCTCTTAACTACTTATAACCCGAACGCAGGTTCGCAAAGAATAAAAAAGATTGGTTGGAAGGAAATGAAAGGCGCAGTAACTGCTAAACTTCTTGCTGGACACCACAAACGCGCTGTGAGGGAAGATAGGGAGGTGGGAGCGAAAGAAGAGAGAAAAAGGGGCCGTAGTGGAGGGCCCCAGACTAAGACCACCGGGGGATCTTAAATTCCCCTGACATCGCGCAGCACACGGGTACCTTTTGCATTTCGCCGCTATCGTAACGCGGCCGTGTTTAACCGCTGTACTCCGGCTCAGTAGCCGAGCGCCCTATACCTACTAAGCCACTGCGGCGGGTGCTCAAAAAGGCGCCCGTGTGCTGTGTGATGTCGGTTCTGGTTTCGATCCCCAGGTGGTATTATGTTGTTGTTGTTATCCTACCAAAAGATGGCACATACCCACACTGCGGGATCGGCCAAGAATCGGGTGGCTATTCACCTGTACTCAGGTAATTAAAATAATTATCTTTCTCTCTTTTTCTTTCACTTCCTACGCGCGCTTGAGAACTAAGACAATTATAGCAGCTTTAATTTCCTGATATTCAATTTTCATGTGACGAGTTTTTCAGTCTCTTGGATATAAATGGTTCACATGTCGTTTCCCTCACATATCACAGACGACCACGACTGTACCTTCGACGAAAATCCCGCGGCAAAAAAAAACAAAAACAAACGTTGACTGAACGGGTGTCTCGAGTACGCCGCAATTAATACGGGCTATTCCTACGGCAAGATATCTGCGTGCTTTGCCACAAGCATGCATGCCTGTACCGCCGCACGCGATTAGACGACAGGCACTGCCGGGCGCGCCAATCGCAATGCTGGGACCATTCACCTCGCTCGAAAGTGATCGTACAACACATTTCCGCCCCACGTCCGCCTGGCGGAAGCAGCTTCAAAACGATCGTACGACGGCTCTAAGTGAGCGAAGCAGCTCCGGCGCAAACTGCAGCTTCTTTTCCCGACGTCGTCCACCTCGTAGCTACCGTCGCAGTTTCTCCAGCTATTGTAAATTGCCATCTTCCTTATCTGTTCGCGGCAGCGCTGCCGCCGTATGAGGAGCCAGTACAATTTAGAGATAGAAAGAGAGGCCTATGCCAACGGCAGCCTTATGTACCCGCACACGAAGGCGAGAAGGCGGCTTAACACATCGTTAAGGCTAAAAAAGACCGGCGGTGGGGCGCCATGCATCAGGCAACGAAAGCAGCAAGAGATATGAGCGGGGCGTGAAATATAGGCGGATGAACTGGGCGGCCCGTAAAGCAGTGTTAGAAACAGCGACAGCCAGTCTGGTTTAGCAAAGGCGACAGCAAGTCTCGCCTGTTGGCAGCCAAAACTTATGCTTCTACCGGGTGGCTCCGAGCAACTCGATGGTGATCGTTCCCAGGCCGGCTGTCAAGGATTACGCGGAATAGACACAGGTGTCAGCTGGTTCCAATTACTGAGCTTTGCCCGGTCGGAGTTAGGGACCCGAAAGAGCAGACAGCTGAAGTTTGAGCACAGCCGGGCCTTTTCTGGTCTCCGACGCCGCCGCATTTAGCAAGCGGTCGTCATTTTCCCCTATCGCCGTGACTATGTCGGGGAACAAAAGGGGATCGTTTCCGGTGGCTCTCCGGCGCTGTGAACACCGCGGCGGGCTGGCGGGCATCGGCCCCAACCATCCCAGGCATCGCAGGAGAAACGACACCACTTTTCGGCCCCGCTTCCCGACCTTGCGTTCTAACGTTGCGCGTCCGTCGTCATCTAATGAAGAACAGGTGTCGACAGCCCGTGGGAACCCTCGATTGGCAAGATAAGATCACCTTCCGCAGTCGACGTGAACCCGACGGCATCCTCCTCTCTCCCAGGCTCAACATGTGACGTGGGCGTGTCTATATATGTTCGGTGGTGTGAGTTTGTCGGAACAAGTGAAAGATTCAGGCCACTCCCACCCCGGCGAGGGCACCTTAACCTGGGGAATCTGGGGAAGATGAACGCTATAAAACTCTACAGCGAGTGCATTCGAATAGATCCTGTTTTGCTCTGACGCTTGTAAAAATGTAAACAAACCTACTGTGCAGTTTTCTCCTTAACGGAGTCCGACAACATCCTTCTAAGACGGGACATGCGGCGCTGAACGAGTCAGTCTACTCAAGGGCCCTTCCGTCTCCAACTCTGGTGGCACCGGTGCATTGAAGCGCAATCCCCAACACTGGTGGCCTGCGATGGGCTTGAACACCCATCCCGAACAGCACTAGAAGCAGCGAGGAACGCTTTAAGCGCTGTTCACCATGAGGAGAAACGATCCAGGGCGGCGGCTCCTAAAGCTGCGAAAGCAGCCAAGGGGGTCATATATGCGCGCTGCCCACGTCGAAGACTACAAGCAGGTGAACGCAGCGGCTTGTCCAGCAGCATTTTGACCTGGCCGATACTCGAGTGCGGCTAACGCCATCTATAGGGCGTTCTACGCCATTTCCTGCAAAGCGTTCCATGTTGACGACAAGATGTACTACGAATTTTTTTATCGAGTACCTCGCGTGTACAGCGGCCACGCACTCTCCAAATCATCAGATTGTTCCTGGCACTAGGCAGCAAATGTAGCCGTATTCTATATATGGTGGAGTACTTGTCGGCAGCCATCTGGACACTACAATTCCTGGCGTATATATCTGTAGGGAAAATCGTGACAAATTAAGAAGCGCTTACCCGAAGGGTATATGACGACTTATAAGCGTTCGTGGTATGCAAAATGATCAACGCATTAACGGTGCTTACATTACAAAACGGTGACTGTGTTTACATTTTGCTATGTTCTGAAGAGCGCTTTATGATTTGTGAAATCTGTACGCATGAACTTGGAGGATTTTGTCGCACAGCGCGCTTGCGAGCACGCAGCGCTCCGAGGGCATTCGTACTCTTTTCGTCCCGCCTCATGTTTTCGTTCTAATTGAAAACCTGTCTTCGCACAATATTTCGTCGTTAGCAAGGCAAAATCGCCAGAAATTTCTTTTCATCAGGGTAAGTGGCGATTGGCATTTGTGATAAGTTTGATGTTTTGGAATAGGAAGCCACGCAGAGAATCTAGCGTGCTGTAAACGCAGTGAGGCATGAATGTCGAAATGCTTCGGGTGTGCCCGAGGAACATTAAATTGGATAGTAGTTCTGGAACGGCCTATGAAATGTTTTTCTAAGGTGGGCGTTAAATGCCCGAATCGCGTGTAGATAACAGGCTGTTCAGTACGTATTTAAAAGCGAGGTATGTTATTTGTAAAATAATTTGCTGCCATTCATTTTCCCTCGACTGATGGCGACGTGTACTGCCGGTTCCTAAGGCTAACTCCGCCTTTCAACTCTGAATGGACCCCGTGACGTCAAGGGCTGTCATGGGCGCGTCATGAACACATCGCACCATGTAATTGCTGTGATAAAAAGGCAAGATATATCACTCTTGGGCCTTTACGGGAACCTCCATTTTCTCGGCGCAGAAAGTAGTATTTTACGGGCATGTTTGTTCGGGCATCCTGTGAGCAGTGGCAAAAATTAGTACTGCACTTGCCATATACACCTTTTCCGCTCGTAACGCATGTGTCTTTCCTTCGGCTGCACCATCGAATCCTGGTGGGCTCAAACCGCATTTCGCCTGCCATCCACGACTGAACAAGCAATAGCAGTGACAGAAAATAAGACAGTAATGGCGCCACATGACAGAAAACATGTAATGATATAACAGATAACGAAACAATAAATTTTCAAAGTTGTGAACAAGTACTAAGCACGAGTTATCCCCTTACTCATTTTTTTGCGTCACAACACCACAAGAATCAAGGATGCCGACCTCAAAAATGTGTTTAATATGTGTTTGTAGATCCACACTTCTTACGAACAACGTCAACTTCAAATATATCATTCTCGAAGAAAACAAAAGGCTCGGACATCAAAGAGTCAGTGTATAAATGTACGAACAACAACACAACAAAACATCGATTTGCTAACAGAACGCCATTACGTCGAATGATATTACATCGGCAAACATAAGACGATGAAGTTAATTGGTAACGAGAGAAGCATCGTGCACGTATATCAACTTCCAAACATGACCACCACGTACACGGTCGCTTACTTGTCAGCACTTCTTACGTCCTTCCAAGTTAAATTTGTATTTCTTGTTTTCATACGAAAATAAATTAAACTCGGTATTAAACGGGTTCGTTTTGTTTATCCTCCAGAGGTACAGGTGACGGTAGTATGGAAGGGAACATGTTACTGGCATATAACCATGTGATTTCCTCATTATAGTCTAAGTGACAACAACTTTGTTTCTGCTTCCTAATAAGGCTTTCTCTGGACAAATAATACCCGCATGACATTTTCAACCAAGATGCATTTATACAAACAGTAAAATTGGCTCTTCGTAAGCAAACTGGCTGTTCAATTTCATATCGGAGCCACACCGCCGAGATTCGCCGTGCGCCTTGGCCGTCTTGAATTTCTATTTTCCTGTCGCTAAATTTAACAGTTGTTAGCCGCCTATTCGTTGCATATTTTCCGCTCAATTCGCCTCCGTAATTGACGCACTTCTCTTCCCCTCGTCCCTGGGTGCCCACACCCACCTTGTGCATCATAGAAGCGCCGGTTTGCTGACAAAAATGCTTCCCTCTTTGACCACTAGGTGACGTCACTAAGATGAGCTCATCGTTTAGCTGATTTATAACATTAACATAAAAATATCACAGCTAATAATACTGATAACAGTACTTATAAATAAAATAATGATAACTGGCAAAGTTAAAATAATCAAAAGTCTAATAAAAATATTGCCAGTTAATTTTTATATATTAAGTACTTTTTAACTGTGTTATTTAGGTGTTAATTTCGTAAATCAAATTTTATACATAGCATTAATTTTAACGCGTGCACTTAATTAAGTTTTATTTAGGCACAAAGTACGAAGTTCAAATGGGATGTTCAGAAAATGTCGTCACGAATGCCTTGACCAAAAAAAAGACGATTCACACCCACATTGAAACTCTCTTGCTAACCAAGCAGAAGCAACAAATGAAAACGTATTTCTATAGCGGTTATGAGGCAGAACGTTGAAACACCCCCCTGACCCCCAGGCCCCCATCCTTTGGATCCACGCGCAGGGAAGGTCAGTGCACGTGGCACCTTCGAGGTGCAGATGCCGTTAAAAGAGCCCAATCACATGCTGGCCGGTTCCACTCAGGCTGTGGCATAGGTAGTGGCCAGAAAGTACGTCCCCTGTTGCCTTTTCCACAGTGGCAAGCCACCTTTCACAGGAACCGCCTTTCACAGATGGTAGACAAATACTGCGAAGGAGGGCATGAGACGTCCGGGGACAAGTTGTTAAACATCACGTTTCGCATGTACCCTTCTTCGTGGTACTTTGCCTTCGAGGTTTGCCGCGAGAATCGTGCTTCACTTTTCTCCATGTATGTCTCCATCTGGATTAGTGAGGAAGCTTGAAAGTCGGCATTTTCTTCCAACCGTTAGCAACAGTAAGGAAACCGCACGGTACAAAGGAGTTTTCTGGAGGCTTCATGCTCGTTAAAGGGGCTCTGAAACGCCTTCCGAGGAAAGCACATTAACTCACCTAATCACTGCACTGTGTTGCCATGAAAACCAGAGCAAACGCAGCAGACGACCCACAATCACACGTCAAAGTTGGCGAGCCCTTCCCGGCGACCTTTTCATGCTCGCACCCTCTTCCGTCCCCCGCAACTGCGTAGACAAGGTGAGAGGTGGCGATTGGTTAGATTCTTTCAGACGTCAGGCAGCTACCGTGGCCGCGGCCAATAAGCCGCTTAGCTCCGGCGGGTCGGGAAGCTCCGCTCCCAGAGCGGGGGTCGGCGAAGGAGCGCCTACCTCCCAGCGTGCAAAAAGGGACGAGAGGAGAGGGAAAGGCGCGAAGACGCTGAAATTCAAATTTTAACTACAGATAACTCAACTTCTACAAAGCACATTTAAAAAATCTTTGCTGGACACAATCCGTGAATCGGCGTGCTTCAATATCCCAGGCATGTTGCAACTTTATTAGAGTCCCCTTCACAGCCCATTTAACTTACGGAGCGGAGCGCTCTGGATGCCTAACTGCGTTGCAGTTATCCTGAGCGACGTGCGCCTGAGTCGTGGCTCCGTACAGTGGCCAGGGGACGCTGCGGAGCAGCGCCGCACTCAGCGCCGCCGTGGCAGGTATGACGACACTGGCGAAGTGAATGCGCTGACCGCGCTACCTGCTCCAAGTTTCCGCCGCGTTTTGTGTACGACCGCCAGCTGGGCTCTTGGGCTGCATCATGTGCTGTGCTTTCCAGTGTCGCAAGAAGTGACTTTTTCTGCTTTTATGCACATTAAAGGCTTATAGCAATACTTTGTTCTCGCCGCTCTGACGGGCTTAATCAGTTGCGTTTTATTTTATTGCGGAAATTCACCCTTTGGCATCAGTGGAACGTAGCATTTCAGTGAGTAGCGCATACCATGGTTGTTATGGGACGATTATGGTGTATGAAAACCCTTTGTCTCTTGAAGGCCTCTTGGTTGCATAGACTCGGCTCACTATAGTAACTGGCATGCGTTTCTATTGCGTTTTTTGTATACGTTCGCGAGGTGCTTAGTGTAGATGCTTGTTTACTCTTTCTCCACGAATTCACAGCTGTTACTCTGACTATAAAATAACGTAAAATAAATAGACGACAGCTAATTTTCAGTACGACGAGTGTGTGCACGCCGCGTAACACAGTCGAACGCAAAAGTTTACGGGGCATGGAGATCGTAAAAAAAAAGTCTGTTTGGCACTCGATCCAAGCATGCAGCCAAAAAAATGGAGCGTGTTCTTTGCACTTCCCTGCGCGACCTGCACAGTGCACCTTCCAATGCCTGGCCGCACCTCCAGCAGGCGAGGAAATCCAGCTTTTTTGTGACCTTGATGTTCGGGTAACTTTTGTGGGCATCACTACGTCCTATAGGCAACAAAGCTTACGGGATGTGAGTTCTCGGATTACAAAAAAAAGTTGTAGCGCCGCCTCTCAACCCAGTTGAAAAGTAATATTATGAGTGGAAGTACATGCCCTGTCATACATTCAGACATTTGAGGTGATACGTTTGCGTGACAATGCCGAAATACCCCCCCCCCCCCCCCCCCGCCTCCTCGTATTCTGTTGCCTCCTGATCGCAACGGTACGTACGTGTTTCAGACGATCACAAACGTCAAAGGAACTAAAGCGCGGCGAGAAGCCGCACAAATGCCAAAAGTTTGGTTAGACGCCTAGTGCTATCAAAATTCTAAATGCATGCTGCAGGAGTTTTAACGCGTGCGTAATTTGAAAATGTAGCTTTAAATGCACGCCACTAAGACTGACGTTGAACGTGGCACAGAATGCTGATTTGACTGTCCACACTGCTTCAATCCACTTCTAGGTCATGCAGCCTACCCGAAAACTTGGATCGATAAAAAGATTTGAGGCTCCGAGTCACGGGGCCAAATACAGTTTATTCTAGTTTTCTCTGCACGGACGCACAAGATTAAGATTGCTTTCATAATACACTGGAACTGCAGATTACTTGTAAATGACTGCAATGACATAAAAGGCATTGTAAACACAATTCCTCTTGTTGCTTTATATGTGTAAGAAAGCAATTTATGTCCTCTGCACACAAAGGTGCTAAAGAATTGTACTGTATTCCGCCGTGACCGAGAGGTGGCGAGCAAACTTTCGGGAGGCGTAGCCATCATTGTGTAACCTGGAGTAGCAGCTGAAGCCATAGCAGCCATTGTGGTTGCTTACAAAACCATTACAATTTGTTGCATATATCTTCAACCACACCTCGGAGCAACGCAACATGAATTAGAGAACATTTTAGAACAGCTACCGGAGCCATACTTGGTAGTTGGAGATCTTAATGCGCAATCTTGTTTTCGGGGCAGTGAGGAAACCGATAGCAGAGGTCAAGCCATTGAGGATTTTGTACTATCCAGCAATATTTGTTTCTTGAACACCAGTAGAGCTAATTATTGCTCTCCTAGTTAAGGAAAAATGAGTGTTTTATATTTGCCTTCTAGCTCTCCACTGATTTTTAGAGATTTTAAATGGGATGTTTTAGACAACCCCTATGGAAGCAAAAATCTGCTGAAAACTGCCTGTAATGCCCACCATCAGTCACCCCGACAAAACCACGGCGTTGGAAGCTCCATTTAGCAGACTGGCAACTTTTCAGAAAAGAAGTCACTTTAGAAAAAGTGTTTTAGAAAATCTTAATGCTAATGATATAAATCAAAATTTCACAAATTGTATTCTTGCTGCCGCACACTTGGCTATCCTTCAGTCTTCAGGATAAGTACGACAGAACCATCAAGTGTGGGGGACACGAGATTGCACAGAAGCAAAAATAAAAAAAAAAACTTGGGGCATCTTTCGCAGATAGCCCACGCAGGAGAACCTTAAAAACTGTAAAAACGCAGGAGCTAAAGCGCGGTATGTACGTCGCAATGCCGAAAAAGCATTTTGGAAGAGTTTCATTTCCTCGATAAACCGCCAGGTTTCATCGAAAAAAATGAGGGAGGCGGTACACTACTCCCTGCTCACGGTTCCTCTTTTGATAGCCCCTTGTGTAAAGACAAATATAAAAGACCAATCAGATATATTAGGCGAGCCTTTTTCCAATGTATCTAGTTCCTCTCACTGCACAGATTCATTTTTCAAATATAAAAACACAGCTGAAAAACAGAGTCTGCCGACAACGGGCAGTGCTCACGAAGCATATAATAGCCAATTTACACTACAAGAAAATAGCAGCGTACTTTCTTCCGGTAAACAGACCAGGGCTATATGATATTCATTACGAAACGCTTGGCCTTCTGTCCAGACCCGCTGTAGACTCGCTTCTGAAATTTTTTAACAAAATATGGGTATCAGGAGAGATACTGGAGACATGGAAAAAGCCATTTTTGTACCTTTATTGAAGCCGGGAAAGGCATCTGCCTCCCCTGGCAATCACAGACCTACAGCACTGACAAGCATTATTGACAAATCCTTTGAAAGTGTCCTGAACATTAGGTTAATGTTTGTATGTGAATCTTGTATCTTATTGACATCCATCTGTGTGGGTTTAAAGAAGCATGCTTTACAACCCATCATCTCGTCCGCCTTGAGAAAACAGTCCGAGAAGCATTTATACACATGCAACACTGCCTTGCAGTCTTTTTCGATTCAGAGAAAGCCTAAGACCCCACTTGGAGGTTTGGCATTCTGCGGCACCTTATAGACTTTGACATCCGCGGTAGGATGCTAAAATCCTTGAGTGACTTTCTGTCCAACCGTTTCTTTCAAGTACGCCTAAGTGCCACTCCTTTTAAGAGCATCATTCAAGAAAACGGTGTGCCTCAAGGATGCATATAAGCACTATGATCTTCAGAGTAAAAATAAATTCCCTAGCGAAAAAAATTCCAAAGGCTATCATGAATTCAGTCCATGTCGACGATCTTGAGATTGCTTGTACGTCCTCTAGCGTTACATCATGTGAGAGGCAAATGCTGTTGACAGTTAATAAACTAACAACAAAGTCAGTAGCCGTTCTGTTCTCGCTAAGAGGACTGCACACTCGTCCCACTCTTTATCTGAATGAAGTCACACTACCAGTAAAAGATGAGCACAAGTTTTTGGAATACCTTTTGACAAAAAGTCACATTCCTGCCACACATTAGACACCCTCAAAAAGAAGGCTTCTCGATCCCTGATATATTAAAAGTACTATCCAGAAAACACTAGGGCTTAGGACTTGTCTTTTACAAATTTATCGCTCTGTAGTAACCTCTGCATTATGCATGCATAGCTTATGGGTCAGCGAGACCATCGTATTGTAAGTAACCGGATCAAGTACATAACCTAGGTTTGCGTCTTTTCACTGGTGCATACAGAAGATTACTCATAAACAGCCTTTATGCAGAAACTAACAAACCATCACTTGCAGACGGAAGTCACGCGCTTATACATTATAAAAAAATTGGCTGTGGTTTAGCTCTTGCTAACCCTAGTTGAACTGCGAAAGCTTCGTTTCCTCGGCACGCCGTCTACGCAGCGTCTCATTCCGACGCTCTCGTGAAATCAAACAGGTCTCTTCCGCAGTTGAAGAGTCACTCCGGGACGTGGCACGACCTCTTTTAGCCGCATCTTCGTTACGACGCTTCCCGAGTATTTTCGGCGCACTCTTCTGGCGTCTCTTGATTGCGTTGTCTCTTCCTCGCTTCGTTCTGTCGTTGCTGCGTCTCTTTCGCGCTCTCCACAACGACTGCAATACTGCTGGTGCTTCTGCTGTTGCTGATAGGAAGAAAGAATAGGAAAGTGCACGGGCCTGCCTACTGGCTCAAGCTGAGCCACGCTCGCTGCCGCGTGCTGAAAGTAGGAGAGCTAAAGGATAGGAGAGCAAAGAGTGAATGAAAAGACGCGCCGCGCTAATATACCCAGGGCCGATCCCGGAGGCAGTGCAATACCGGGTCGACCCGTGTCAGAATGCTTCAAGCCAAGCACTCCGCTATATTCTAAAATAAGTTTAATATCTTGGATCCAAGGACCCGCAGCAGATATTAAATCAGATATCAGATATCATATATTACAATACACTGAGGCGAAGCGCATATGTATATATATACCATCCGCGAGGCGACACCTCATCTCCCTCCACCCAAGCGGAGCACATCTGCTGCAGCTAGCGGCGACGGTATCGGCGTCACTAGGCAACGGCGGCTGAAGGCCGTTCGTTGGCCGCGGCATATGACATACAGCATACAGCGCGACGAGCCGAATTAGCTGGCAGGCTGAAGTAGTAAAACTTTCGCTTTAAAATCCGTTCACTACCTAACACATCTGGCCAAATAGTGACAAAGTACCCATATAGAACACTGTTTAACAACAAACCACAAAGTACCAGGCCACACGTCTTGCGTTTTGAAAAGATATGCCAAAACATCGGGGTACTACACGTTACCTGGAATTGCTGGAAGACGAGATCAGCGACCTCCATATTACACTTTCCCTGCAATCTGTGGTTTCACTGTTACACACTTCAGCAAAAAACAAATTCCACAACAAGCTATAATACAACACATTTTTACACTCAAGGAAAAATACAGTACTTTCACAGCTTTTAACACATGGTTCAAAAACAGATGCTTACTTTGGAAGCGCAATGGTACAAGGAGGAGGAGGAGGAGGAAAGGCAGGGAGGTTAACCAGAAGTGTAATCGGTTTGCTACCCTACACGGGGGAACAGGGGTGAGGGGATAAAAAAATGAAAAAGAAAGGAGAGTCACTATGAAAAATCAGCGTTGGTTAAAGTCGACGCCTATCATGCAGGCTAGAAGTTCACAAGAAGCGGAGGAGTGCCTTGGAGGCTTTCACCGCCGACGATCGCCGCAGCCAGTGGCCGAGAGACTTCATTTCTGTCAGTGGGCGTGGATCTAGACTCTCCAATACACGGCAGAGCGACTGCCTTTCGGCGTTGTAGGCAGGGCGATCACAAAGAATGTGGGATATAGTCTAGTCATACTCACAGGTGGCACATGCAGGGCTATCAGCCGGACCGATTAAGAGCAAGTAATGGTTGGTGAAAGCTACATCAAGCCACAGGTGACACAACAAAGTTTCTTCACGTCGTGCTAGGCCGGATGGAAGTCGGGGATTCAAACCTGGGTCCAAGGCTTCTAAACGTGAATTGGAAAATTGGCCAGAATTCCACGCGGCAAGCGTGATGTCCCGCGCAAGTGCGCGAAGCCTGCCCGCTGCGTCTCATCTCGAAAAATGATCGATACAATAACGCCGTCGTGGTGAGCAGTCCGTGCGACCTCATACGCGTGGTGAATGCCTGCTATGCCGCTGTGCCCCGTAGCCATTGGTAGATAACGTCGTGCGCTTTATTTATGGCACACTGATGTAGTTGTCGGATTTCCGCGACCAGTTGCTCATGGACTCCACGGCGAAGAGAAGCTTGTAAGCCTTGGAGGGCAGTTTTAGAATCGGTGAAAGTAGACCACTGCTGAGGGATCACGGCGCAGAGTATACACTTCTCCTAGACTTGTATTTGTTCAGAGGCAGTTAAGGGAAGCGGGGAGGTCGCTGACAGTGACAGTGGTGCTTGTCGTCATCACTGTATCAAACGCTACGGGAAGTGTTCATTGGTCGTACCCTGAGGTTAATCGACTAATGTAATTCTCGTTTTACACCCTTGCACCCCAGTGATCTTCAGGGGTGCAACTAAGAAAAACTACCCATTTAACATCCTGGATCTTGAAGCGGGGTGCAAAAAGGGTGTTACCTAATTACACACACCCTTTTCACGAAAATCGTGGGAGCTGTAAGGGTGAATAGATGGCATTCTGTCCTTAAGGGTGGAAAGTGGTTTACGGTGTACGAATGCACGCATCGTTGTTCGGCAACGAATGCGTTCATTTAGGTTTTCGTTTTCGAAACTTTTTCTGGGCATTGTTACTGTGTAGACGTGTTTCGGTATGGTCGCGAACTACACCGGAGTATACCGCCACTTGCACGGTGCTTGTTATTGTGAGGAAAAGCACAAGAGAGTAGAATTTTCCCGTGGTATCATTTTTTGATGGGCACAAAGAACACACATGAAACGTGACTTGACGATCACGTCATTTCAACCCAAGACGACCGTTTTATCGGCTATGGACGCGTTTTCTCTGCGTGGAGTGAATTCCGAAACATTTTGTATTCATTTTTTATGCAGGTATACAGCGTAGCATGTGCCATATCATTTTACAAGAAAGCCAAGAATGACGGCGTGAGCGCGTTACGCAAAGATAAGAGTCCGATGCGTACAAAGGTTTACAACAATTTCTCGCTTTTTAGCGTAAAAATAGGCGCTGGACTGGCTGGCACTACTAAGGTCACTCACTGCTATACTGTTGAATAAGCTATCGCCACCCGATCACCGGGCCAATTAGCTAAGCGGATCTGATGGTTTCCTTGTCCGTTAGCTTTTCAGCCATGTGGCAGCTTTCAGCGTCAAGGTCTCACATGGCTCAGCACAGTACACCGGCCCAGTGCCCATGAGCACACCTGGGTGGCATTATAACTGGCCAGCTGCAGGCAAAAGAGCGTGGCAAATGTAGATTACTACACACGAACACAACGCAGTTCACTCTGGGGGAAGTCTTCTTTGGCGCTATTTCTGCAAAACGAATGCATAGCGAGACAAATTGGTCATTCTGAGCGGCCCCTTACTTCAGATTCTGCTGTATCTTCGAATTCGGGCTCATAAAAATGAAATATTAAACTATTAACGAGGGTTTTTGGAACAACGGTAGCTGGAAGGTGATTTCTTTATTGCACATTCTCTTCCTGAAACCATGCGCCCACTGTAAACCAGAGTTAGTGTGCACTGGTCTGTAACTGCATCTTCAAAGCTCTTCGCCTGCCAAAACAGTTCGCGGCTGGCCGGCAGTCGCAGCAGGACAGTAAGTGTAGACAAACTTTCGATGGCCTAGGTGGTGACGAGTGACGAGCCCGATCTAGAGCAGTCTAAATATTTAAATGAACAGCGCCCCCGCTTCCACTATACGGCATGCCTTTGTGATTTTGGCGACGCTGACATTAATTTCGAAGGTTGCTCTATTTCGAAGGTTGCTCTACCGGTTTGTTGGGCGGTAGGTCCAGACAGCTGAGCAGGGCCGCCTACAAGTCCTCTCGGGTAGGGGAAGGGGTTAGGGGCGGAAGAGAAGGATTGTGTTGACATGCCCAGACCATGTGGAACGTGTCAGCCACCTCCCCACAGAAAGAGCAGAGGCCAAAGAAAATGTTTGAGCACTGCCGGGCACAGTAGAGTGTTAGTAAAAAGTCTAAGCAGTATTCTCTCGTCCGCTTTCCTTAGCCCCTTGAGAGGAGCCGGGTACTGACGGTGCGAGTACCGGTAATAAGCGGAGATATCTTTGAAAGTTAACAGAGGATAGGTGTCCTGGTCCAAATCGGAAGGGTCTACGTCGGGGGCCCGGTTAGTGAGCGCGCGGGCGACCGAGTTGGCAGCCTCATTCCCTGGCAGGCCCTGGTGGCCTGGAGTCCAAATGAAAAATCGGCTCGTGGGGTCCTGATCCCGAGCTGCTCTCCGAAGTATTCGTTGCGCTGTTGGCGTTATCCAGCCCAGTTCATAATTCTGGCAAGCCCCTCGCGAGTCGGATATGATGAGTTTAGATTGAGCGAGTGAGGCGGCTAGGGCGATTGCTACCTCATCCGCGTGGGCTGTGCTAAGTGCCTTACAACTGAGGCCGTTCACCCTGTCTTCCTTCGTTAACGACTGCGGCCGTGTACCATCTTCCCCTGGAATGATGTGGGCCCGCAACGTCTACATAGAAAACGCTCTGTTTGGAGCCATAACGGCGGTGCAGGGCATTCGCCCGCGCCTGACGCCGTCCATTGTGGTTCTCTCTGTCCATTTTGGTAGGAAGGGGTCGAACACATTCAGGAAAGGGTACGAGTGCCAGAACTATGGAGAGGCGCTCTTCGTACATGTGGCGGCAGAAACAATGGTCCCGTGGCAACGCGGCGCCACCTGGTTCAGAAGCGGTGCTGCCTCCGCGAAGAATTTCCACTCGAGAGATGTATACATACCATGTATGTATGCTCATACATGACATGGCTCATACCTGATACCTGATTTAATATCTGCAACGGGTACTTGGACCTAAGATATGAAACTTATTTTTGGAATATGGCGGAGTGCTTGGCTTGAAGCACTCTGGCACGGGTCGGCGTGGTATTGCACTGCCTCTGGGATCGGCCCGGGCATATTAGCGCAGCGCGTCTTTTCTGACACTCTTTGCTCTCCTATCGCTTACCCCTCCTACTTTCAGCACGCGGCAGCGAGCGTGGCTCGGCTTGAGCCAGTGCAGGCCTGTGCTCCTTCCTTTTCCTTCTTCCTCTCAGAAACATCAGTCAGTCAGTCAGCCACTCGAGAGAGGGTGCATGCGCTGAGGCAGCAGAATTAAATTCGTTTTTGGGGAAGGAATGCCGCAGTATCAGTCCCACATATCGGCAGACAACTGAACCACGCCGAAAGGGAAGAGAAAAAGAAGAGATTTAGAGAAGAAAGGGAGAAAGAGGTGGCGTAGTGGAGGGCCGCGGAATAATTTCGACCACCTGGGGATCTGTAACGCGCACTGACATCGCACGCCTCACGGGCGCCTTTGCGTTTCGCCTCCACCGATACGCGGCCGCCACGACATTATGATATTTATTTTTATTATGCGAAGCATACTAGCCGCACAACCGAGCTCTTCTTTGCTGCGCCGCGCGCGGCCGCGCGTGGCCGCGTAGCTACCACTTGACCTACATCGGAGCACCACGTGATATGACGTCACAACAGCTGTGAAAACTGGGGCTCAACTCGTGCGCTCGCTTGCGGACGCGCAGCCTCCGCCGGCGGCCTAACTCCCGCTCCTACCGCTAGGAGATACTGACGAGATGTCGGCCAGGGAGAGGGCGGCTCGCCAGACCGCAAAGCGCAAGTTACAAGAGCCACGGAAACGGGAGAAGAACGAGAAGTACGGCTTGCCAAGCGACGTATGCTTCACATCCTAGGCTTAACCATAAGCTAAGCCAGGCGATTTTTTTTTACAAGCGGGAGGAAGTTACGTCGTTAAGACAGGCCGGAACACACCCGGAGCCGTGAACTGCAAAGACGCCGCCGTTGCCGTCTTTGGCGATATCAGAAGCGTTTCTTGAGGAGCCCTGAGAGGTGCGCGCAAAACTAGCTTCACTCGCCTTGCGCGTCTCCGGACGATTGTGCCTTCTCAGAGTCGTCTTGCACGCGTCTCTCCGGCGGCCACTGTTCGACCACCTGCAAGGTGTTCGGAAAGCCACAGCCTGTATGCGTCTCCGAGGTAAGACGACGCTGACCGTGCAGAGCGACCAGCAGTTTTGCGTTTAAGTCAGCCGCTAGCCCCGTGACGTTCGCTGGCCGCTCTGGGTCTCCCCATATTTGCAGATGGACACTTCAAACGGCCGTTCAGGACGGATTGTTAGAAGAGCGATCCAATCTCCTGAGCGCCCCTGTGCAAACCTGCAGCGACAACATGGCGGCGATAAGCATCGAGGGAGACGTTAACCATCATAGGCCACCCACTTCTGCCATGCAGGAAGAAGTGTCTGAAGCGTTCAAGTAGGGCCCGCCTGAGCAGGTTGTGGTCGAGGGCTTCTCTATGGCTCTCACCCGACGTGGCATAGCCACGCTAATAAAATGCAAATGCCTTAATGACAATATCGTGAAATTTTACCTGGCCGTGATCGCGGAACGCTCCGAGGGGCGAGGCGGTCCGCCCGTGTACGCGTTCAGTTCAATTTTCTTCACCAAGCTCTATCGCTGTGGACCTGGCGGCGCGAAACGCTGGACGCAAGGCGCTCACCTCTTCTCTTACGACAATCTAATGGTGCCCGTGCGCTCTCAGGACGCCTCTCACTGGTGGCTCGCCGTGGTGGATTTCCGGACGCCCGAGATGGTCATCTACGATAGCCTGGGCCCGTGCCAGAAGTGTGCTGAAAGCATCGACGCATTGGGCCAGTACCTGGAAGAGGTGAGCCACTTGCCTGACTGTGTGACATTCCGTGTGTGCATCGAGTTGGGGCTTAAGGCCGCCCCTCTTTTCCCAGAACGAAGGGACCCGCCGCCGTGACAGCGGCATCATCAATTACCCAGCCATGCTCTTTGAGTGACGACCAGAAAAACCGGTCCCGCCGCCGCCCCGGGGAAACAGGCTTTATCCTCCCCAATTTCCGGTTACATTCCAGGACAAGGGAGCTGTCAGCGGGCCAGAGCGCGCCGTACCACAGCCGACGCTATGCGAAACCGCGAAGACGACATTCTTTCCCTCCCCCCCCCCCCCCCTTTGTCGTGGGCTATCGCCGGGAAGGCACCCACAGCTTCCCAGAAGGGCCGCGACGGACACCTGTCATGGCGGACAGGCAGTACTCGCCAAGAATGTGGAAAGACAGGCGCTAGTGAATTAGCTCCGAAGAGAGAGCCTGTGTATACTCTCACTTGAGAGAGAGTGGTGGCGTTTTTGTTGTTTATTTAGTCTGTATTGTTAACAGACTCTGGGGTCGAGGCTAAGCCCAGCCCAAGGGGTGGTCCCCATCTCGCATGTTATTTTGGATTGGAGAATTGATGCTTTGGGCGGGCCACTGGAAATGACCGCCCTTAGTCCTTTGTTAATCAAGTGCTTAAAAGCGCATGTAAACGGATGCAGTTCAGTCTGAGCTGGGGCTCCATGCTTAGTATGAAATGTGATGCTACTTAGGCACTAACCTGCCCGGTCGATGAGTAAAGTAGTGCAAGGTTTGTTCTGTTGTAAAATTATGCTCTGCTGTCATCATCTACAAGCTCGCCTCCTGTTCATCTTCCAAGCCGAACGACACTAGAGGAAGGGTTTGGGAACCATCCTCGAAGAAACGGACGACTATTGAAATTCTACTGCATACACGCTCAGGACGACATCATTCGCCAAGAGGGCCTTCAGCGCCGAAGCCCCGACGGCGTGCAGCTTCTGCCAGCAACCGCTCGAGCCCAACTCCGGAGCCACTCCATCGCCCCCATGAAGTCGTCGGCACGTAAGCTCGGACGCCCCAGCCTCTGATGTATAACCTTAACCATGTGTAATTATTGAATATACCTGTTTGTTTAAACTGAGCCATACGGTGTCTCTTTGCCTCTCCGTCCCGTGTGGACCTGCGCATTATGGGGGTCATCACACTGGTGTCAGAAGTGGGGTCTCAAAAGCAAATGTCCTCTGAATGCTGTGACATTCATGACTTCAAAATTGTAATCAAAAGGGAATCACGGGACTGATTGTGGGACTTTTACCCCCATTTGAGAGGCTTGAGGTACTGGAGGGCTTGAAAAAAAAAATGACTGTATCTGAGGGAGCTCCCACTCCACAGCCGTCGCTCGGAGCAAGCATGCTGGCATTAGGAAGCGTCATTCCGACGTTTACGGGAGATAAGACAGGGGTTCCAATCTGCGATTTCTTTTCCATGCTAGAAGAGATTGGGAAAATGGGGGAATGGTCCGATGCTCAAATGCTGGGAATGGCGAGGTGTAAGATGGCAGGAGCTGCTCATGATTTTGCATGGCGAGACGAAAAAGTAAAATCCACAAAATCATTTGCGGAATTTAAGAAGCTCGCGTTTGAGCATTTTGACACTGAACCACGTCACGTGCGAGTACAGAGGTTCCGTGACGCCGGACAGATGGTAGGGGAGGACGTGCGAACGTTTGCGTCGCGGCTTCAGCGCTTAGCGCGCGATACGTTAAGCAGGGAGGAGGAAGGAGACCAGCTTAAGAAGAAATACGCGGAGGATATACTTAAAGAGGAAATGACCGCTTTGTTCGTGGCTGGTCTGCAAGATCCCGTGCGCCGGTTCGTGCTCTCGCGCAAGCCGAGCAATTTCGACCAAGCCGTGGAGGCCGCATTGGATGAGGAACAAAATGAGGCGTTAACGACAGCCGCAGCGAGAGTACGCGTCATAGAGAGAGCGGTGCTCAACCCTGAGGTTGCTCTCT
The DNA here is from genome assembly GCF_052857255.1 of Amblyomma americanum. Taxonomy (NCBI): domain Eukaryota; kingdom Metazoa; phylum Arthropoda; class Arachnida; order Ixodida; family Ixodidae; genus Amblyomma; species Amblyomma americanum. Next base: position 242,621,523 of record NC_135497.1, read on the forward strand.
TGACAGAGCGGTTAGATCGCTTAGAACAGCTGCTATCTCAGCAGGTAGAATGCCAGGTTGAAGCGCGCGCTCAACAGCGCCCATTCGCTGGAAACCGGAGACCGCCACAAAGCTACAGGCGCGGTATGCGAGATTTTGAAGAAATTGTATGCTTCGCTTGCCAGGGTCGCGGACACATCGCCAGGTTCTGCCAAAACGTGCGCCGTGGGGAGCCACAAAGAGAAGCAGGCGAGACACGCCCTAAGCAAGCCTACAGCGGGGCTCCAGATACCGAGTCAAAAAACTAGTTAGTCCTCCCCAGCCTGAGGAGCGTGGGGAGGGAGCAGTAGATGATGAGGTGGTGGTAGTTTGTGTGGCCGACGAGGCATGCCCTGTTGTGCGTTGCAAGTTAAATGGTTGTTGTATGGAATTGTTGATAGATACGGGGTCAAAGGTGACATTGCTTAAGGAGAGCAGTTTTAACACGCTTCGAAGGAAGGGGGACCGCGAGGTGTTGGAAGCGTCTGGTGGTATGGCAACCAAATTTGTAGGCATAACGGGGGATCCTCTTGGCATAAGTGGACTCTACCGGTTACACTTCTCTCTCGGCGGAATTGCATTGGAGCACCCCTGCTACGTATGCCCGGACACGGTGTCTCTGCCAAACGGAGTGTCAGGTATATTAGGGCAGGATTTTTTGAGAAAAGGGAAGGTAGTAGTCTCATTCTCTGAGGAAGAGGTTAATGCGGGCGGCTCAAAAGTTCCGTTTTTGAACAGGAGAGGGGCTGAGATTCGCATTACCGATATTGACACCCGTCAAACAGTGGGATCATTGGAGAAGGTATATTCGCGGGTTGCCGTCCGGCTGGTCGAGGAGGCGGTCGTCCTTCCTTGGTCGGAGCACATTTTGTACGCGTTTGTGCCTTCAGATGTAGAGAGCGGCGCCGTGGGAGTGCTTGAGCCGGTCGACTCTCTCAGCAATGGCCTGAAGGCAGCCGCGTGCCTCGTGACAGTTAATGACGCCCACAGAGTGCCCCTACGGGTGGTTAACTGTAGCCAGCAGCCACTGAGCCTTCCCAAGAACAAAACATTGGCTTTCTTCACCTCTGCGATAGAGCAACGTGAGCCCACCGATACGGTACTCGCAACTGTAGAGCATGCTAGTCCTTCGGCTGCTCCAAAGGTGTCGTTCGATCTTTCTCACGTAAAATCCAGGGAGAGGGAGGCTCTGGCTGGTTTGCTGAACGACTACTCGGAGGTATTCGCCGCGTCTAACCTGGATTTGGGCTGCTGTGGCGTTATAAAGCACAGGATAGAAACCGGCACTTCATCGCCCGTTTACCAGCGTGCGTACAGGATTCCTTACTCCCAACGTGAGGAGATGGAGCGGCAGGTGCAGGACCTGATTGATCGCGGCATTGTCGAACACTCAAAGTCACCCTGGGGAGCACCAGCATTATTAGTGGAAAAGCCAGATGGCTCGTATCGATTGGTAGTGGACTACCGCAAACTAAATGCCGTAACTCGCATCGATCCATACCCCATCCCCAATATACAGGAGACGCTTTCTCAGCTGGGCTCTGCCAGGTACTTCACGGTAGTGGACATGGCGGCGGGATTCTGGCAGATAGCAATGGATCCGGCAGATGCCGAGAAAACGGCATTCAACACGCCCTCAGGGCACTATGAATGGAAAAGAATGCCGATGGGTCTGGCCAACAGCCCTGCTGTCTGGCAGAGAACCGCTGATGTTATCTTGGCAGGTCTTCTGGGGAGGCTGTGCTTCGTGTATATGGATGACATTATCATATACAGTGACAGTTTTGATAACCATTTGCGCGATATTGAGCAGGTTTTGGTGCGACTAAGAGCAGCGGGTCTCAAGCTGAAGCCCTCTAAGTGCCAATTCCTCAAAAACGAGGTGAAATACCTCGGGCACGTTGTTTCAGCTGACGGCGTGCGACCGGACCCTGAGAAACTAAGGTGTGTCTCGGATTTTCCATCCCCGACTAGCGTCCGCCAGGTCCGGCAGTTTCTCGGCCTGATCGGTTACTACCGAAGGCACATAGAGGAGTTCGCCAAGCTCGCTAAGCCGCTCACCGCCTTAACAGCCAAAAATGTCGCCTTTCGCTGGGACGAAAACGCGGAGAATGCTTTTGGGGTCCTGAAAAGGAAGCTAATGAGTGCACCGCTGTTGCGCCACCCGGATTTTAGTTTGCCCTTCGTTATGGCCACAGTTGCTGCCGTGCTATCTCAGGTTATCGAGGGCAAAGAACATCCCGTTGCTTTTGCTAGCCGACAGCTGAGCCCCACAGAACAAAAGTACGGAGCTACGGAAAGGGAGTGCCTCGCCGTTGTCTGGGCAGTAAAGCACTTCAGATGCTACCTTTACGGCCGCAAATTCAAGCTAGTCACAGACTGCCATCCTCTGAAATGGGTGATGAGTGTCAGGGACCCTAGCTCGCGACTCGCTAGATGGAATCTACACCTGCAGGAATACTGCTTTGAAGTTGAGCACAAGTCAGGAAAGACACATCTGAATGCTGATGCACTCAGCCGCACAGCTGCCGTGGCAGCTATAGATGAGTTTGTCCCCGTAGTCGACCCCGCCGAATTACGCACAGAGCAGTGCAAAGATCCTGACCTGAAGCGAATAATCGAAAGCTTAGAGGGCGCACCGTCTCACCCCGAACAGCTAGGTTATTTCATTGACAAAGACGGCACCCTGTGTCGGCGCACGAGGCCAACCAGGAAAGGGAGACCAGAGAAAACCGCTTGGGAGAGAGTCGTCATACCTCGGTCGTGGACAGAAAGGGTTCTTCGCGAGTTTCACGATGCGCCATGCGCCGGTCATTTTGGCGTAGCAAAGACACGCAGGCGTGTGGAGCGTTTGTACTTTTGGAGTGGCATGCGACAGGATGTTAGAGACTACTGTGCGAAGTGTCATTCCTGTCTCGAAAGAAAAACACCCAAGGGACGAAGACCAGCTCCAATTCAGCCGTTCCCTGAGGTTTCTGCTCCCTTCGAGCGGACAGGTATGGACATAATGGGCCCATTGCCCACGACCACTTCCGGAAACAAGTACATTTTAGTATTTGTCGACCACCTTTCAAAATACGCGGAAGCGGTAGCACTCCCAGATCAGAAGGCAGACACGGTTGCAAGAGCATTTGTCGAACAGATCGTGCTCCGACATGGACCCCCGAGGCAACTCTTGACAGATCGGGGAACGAACTTCGTGTCGCAGCTAATGAGGAGAGTTTGCGAGCTGCTTAAGATCGCTAAGAAGCAGACAACACCGTACCATCCGGCTTGCAACGGCGCGGTGGAGCGACTGAACCAAACCGTGGCCGGGTTCCTGTCGCATTTTGTTTCGCGCGACCAGCGGGACTGGGACTTGTGGCTCCCGTATGCAATGTTTGCCTACAATTCCGCAGCACACGAGAGCACGGGCGAATCGCCATTCTTTCTTCTCTACGGCCGAGACCCGGACCAGCCTAGTGAAGTGCCAGAGGGCCCCCGTCGTGTCCCATACGCTTCACTGGACGACTATAAGGTTGAGCTAGAATCGCGCTTGCAAGTGGCGAGGGACATCGCAAAGGAGTCCTTAAAGAAAGCGGCGAAGCGCAGGAAGGAGGTGCACGATCGCAGTGCTAGAGACGCGCCGTTTAATGTGGGGGACAGCGTGTACATTGAAAACTGCCAAAGGCAGATTGGGTTAGCTCGTAAGTTCCAGACGAAGTGGAGAGGACCGTGCGAGGTTGTCGAGAAGCTTTCTCCGGTAAACTTCAGAGTCCGAGACGTGAACCGGCGCTTGATAAGGATACACGCAAATCGCCTCAAGTCGGCACCGGTTCAGTATTCACGAAATGAGGAAAGGGAAAGCGCGGATTTTGATGGGGACAGAAGTGAAGCGGAGCGCGCAGATAGTTCGCAAGAAACGCCCTCTCCTGCATTTGTTCGGCAGGCGCCAGAGGTGACGGCCAGAATGCCACCGGATCTACTTCATGCATTGCTAGAAGAAGAAGCGCGCGAGGTTGCCGCGCAGATAACGCCAGGAGAGGCTCCTGCCACGAGCCCTCGCGAGTCCCAAAGCAGACAAAGGGGCACAGACTTACTTAGTATGACTCATGAAGGCCGATATCCGCTGCGAAATCGGAAAGCTAAGTCGGACTAATGGCGTAAACAGAGCGGAGTTTTGAACTGGTTAAAATTGTGTAATGCCACAGCTCATAACATTGCTATGTGCTTATGTGTTAAGTTATCGGAGTTGGTAGTAAAACCTTTCTGTCATTAAGTAACACCTTCACAGGAGAGCATGCGGAGCGCATGCAGAACCTGCCCTACTTCCTTTCGTTATCTATATTTTTGTCTGTGCCGTGATCGTGCTAGAAGTGGGAGCTCCTTTGTAACTGTGGTAAATTTATTTTGTCCAGTTTGGACTAGAAAGGAGAGGCTTGGGTGCTGAGTTTCATGTTTATCTGTAAAAGAAGATCAGTGCTGCCCCTGGAGACGCCAGTATTGACAGCGGAGGCATATGGTGTTGTGCAGTGGTGTTGAGTGCAGCGAAAAGTGTTTTGTCGGACGCACTGTGCGAGGCGATTCAGAAAGACAAGGGGAGCTGCGTGGACTCAAATGTTCGGAGAACATTCTTCTGGAGGGTGAGCGAGTGTGACATTCCGTGTGTGCATCGAGTTGGGGCTTAAGGCCGCCCCTCTTTTCCCAGAACGAAGGGACCCGCCGCCGTGACAGCGGCATCATCAATTACCCAGCCATGCTCTTTGAGTGACGACCAGAAAAACCGGTCCCGCCGCCGCCCCGGGGAAACAGGCTTTATCCTCCCCAATTTCCGGTTACATTCCAGGACAAGGGAGCTGTCAGCGGGCCAGAGCGCGCCGTACCACAGCCGACGCTATGCGAAACCGCGAAGACGACATTCTTTCCCTCCCCCCCCCCTTTGTCGTGGGCTATCGCCGGGAAGGCACCCACAGCTTCCCAGAAGGGCCGCGACGGACACCTGTCATGGCGGACAGGCAGTACTCGCCAAGAATGTGGAAAGACAGGCGCTAGTGAATTAGCTCCGAAGAGAGAGCCTGTGTATACTCTCACTTGAGAGAGAGTGGTGGCGTTTTTGTTGTTTATTTAGTCTGTATTGTTAACAGACTCTGGGGTCGAGGCTAAGCCCAGCCCAAGGGGTGGTCCCCATCTCGCATGTTATTTTGGATTGGAGAATTGATGCTTTGGGCGGGCCACTGGAAATGACCGCCCTTAGTCCTTTGTTAATCAAGTGCTTAAAAGCGCATGTAAACGGATGCAGTTCAGTCTGAGCTGGGGCTCCATGCTTAGTATGAAATGTGATGCTACTTAGGCACTAACCTGCCCGGTCGATGAGTAAAGTAGTGCAAGGTTTGTTCTGTTGTAAAATTATGCTCTGCTGTCATCATCTACAAGCTCGCCTCCTGTTCATCTTCCAAGCCGAACGACACTAGAGGAAGGGTTTGGGAACCATCCTCGAAGAAACGGACGACTATTGAAATTCTACTGCATACACGCTCAGGACGACATCATTCGCCAAGAGGGCCTTCAGCGCCGAAGCCCCGACGGCGTGCAGCTTCTGCCAGCAACCGCTCGAGCCCAACTCCGGAGCCACTCCATCGCCCCCATGAAGTCGTCGGCACGTAAGCTCGGACGCCCCAGCCTCTGATGTATAACCTTAACCATGTGTAATTATTGAATATACCTGTTTGTTTAAACTGAGCCATACGGTGTCTCTTTGCCTCTCCGTCCCGTGTGGACCTGCGCATTATGGGGGTCATCACAACTGCGACCTGGACTGGAGCGGCTGGCATTTTTACCCACGTATAGTGCCGCTCCAGAAGAACACCAGCGACTCTGCTGTCTTTATGTGTTGCTACACCGAGTGCCTGACCCGGGAAGTACAGATTTTGTTCCAGCAGAAGCACATGCCGTACTTCCGCAGGCGTATTGTGTACGAGATTTTACACCGCAGGCTCCTTTCAAGGTGAAGCCTACTTGCAACAACATGAGTCGGTTCAAGCGTCCGTGCATCCAGTATATGGCTTTTGGTTGGCTGTACGCATGTAGCTTAAGTGCGTTTTTTATTGTGATTTGGTGTAATTGTTCTTTTGGGGTTCGCGGCCATTGTTGATTTCTTTATATCTACTGCCCCTGGGTATTCATTCTGTATATTTCAGCGCGTGTGTAACCGCTTGCCGGGGCACTAGCGTTCGTGCTTGTTGGTTTTTCATGTCGATAGTGTGCAATTAGTTTTGATTACTGCCGATTGTTGAATGTGCATTGGTTGATCGTAGAAAAGTTATTGGAAGAGACGGAAATGGTGGGGGCGAAGACGGTGCAGCGGAGGGCTCGGACATAATTTCGACCGCCTGGTGTTCAACTTGCGCCGACACCGCACAACACGCGAAAATTTTTCCATCGCCGTAGTAAATATCCGGTTGTCATTCTTGTAGATATTTCATTATTGTCTTTTTCCAGATTACGTTCAGATTGTTTGTGCCTCTTGCTAATTTGTAATAATTTCTTCATTGATGTGCGACCGCTCTGATCAGTGTTCAGTTCCACGTTTTGCATACGTTTTCTGTGTTGACAGTGCGTATGTAAAGCTATTCGGATTGACTGTTAGATCTGTTTTGCTGTGAATAATTGACCATTGTATTCTTCGCAATACGTATCCATTGACACCAAAATAAAGCTCCAGTTTGGTTAGAGATTGTGCGAAAATTCTTGGTCACACCTCGGAGTGTGCGCATATTCGAATGTAGACAAACCTCATCCGTCGTTGATGTTCGGTTGCTTGCCAATGGCTGGTAATCTTCGCTTTTGTAGCTTATTTGTTTTCCAATCCGTTTGATTCTTTATAGTTTCCATAATTCAATAATATTTTTTACAATTTTCATGTCGCCTGTCAGTACGGATGCTGCCAAGATTCCATCTTTTGGACACGCGAGGTTGTGCACTCAAGATGAGCTCTCCAGCTTTTGCTCACCAAAAACGGAGAACTGGCGGAAGTGACGCCATCCGCGGATAGTCGGCCGGCCGTCCGGCTTTGTTGGCTTGCTAAGTTCCATCCCGCGCTTTGGTGAACGAAGGATCAGCGCAATGTTCTCCCGGTGCCGCTTGATTCCTCCAGTTTGGTTGTTCTGCGAGACGAACTTGCGGTATGCAGCATACCTCTAAGCTTCCTACGCAGAATATGTAATTCTATTAATATTTCTCCTTTGGTCATTTTATTTTCTGACCGTTTGTAAACTTTTTGCCTTTTACAGTTAGTTCACATCCACGCCGAGCTACAGCCACTTTCAGTGCTGTTTTATACCTGTTTTATACGGGCAGTCTAGCCGCGCTCCGCCGTTGTCACACAGCTTGCCACAGTTCTCGGTTACGGCCTCCAACGGCCCCTGGGTGCAACGAATGAAGCAACGCGGTGATCGGCGGAGCGAAGCTGGTATTTTTGCAAATGTCTTAGTTATTTACAATGCAGTGCATGTACAACGCCGAGTTCCGTCCGACGGCGCCGTCCGGTGGCAGCATTGGCTCCACCGCTGCGTCTCCCGCAAGCCGTCCGCATTATGTTGTTTCTAAGGCGCGCTAAAGGCAATCGATGTGAAACCTGTGATGGTAAGCCGCTCCCCGCTTGCTATGCGCTGACTTTTCCTTGCTGCAAGGTAGATTTTCGAAATTGAAATTTGCGTAAGTTAGCGCCGTATAATATCGATTTACTTGGCGCCCCCGGAAATGCACACTCGCATTCTGGGGTTGATTATGTTTGTTGTTTTAATCTTTGTGTTATAGCCAATCTGGACCAAGGAGTGCTGTTCATTGAGAGGTGTGCATCGCTTGTTACGTGTAGATGCTCGCTCGGCGCTCGTTGTGCTGACTATGAGTGGGAAGAGAAGACTACAAGGGATGCAACGAAAAAGAGAACGCCTTTGAAGACGCCGCAAAACCGCATAGTACAATAAAGCTTTCTCCTCCTCCTCCTGAAAACCAAGTTTTTCTCTTGTTCTTTCTTTATGAACCTACTTCCTCTCTTCAACGTCGGATAGTTACGCCGGTACATACGCCCTTAAGCTGCCCATATTTCTGGTCTCGAGGCTGGTGGTACTTTATTTGCAACAGGCGCAGCTAGCACTCTTTCTGGTGGCATGGTAGTATTTACAGCGGCGACGAGAAGGGCTTTTCCGAGAAACGTAAAAACTTATATGAATTTTACTTTCGGTGGGCTGCAAGCCTCTGAGCAAAACAAGGAGCCGAAAACTATTAGCTAAAAGTTACCAGTTTGGAATTAGTTAACCAGACGCCTAGTTAACTGGCTGAATTGTGTTCCATTGCAGCTCAGTGCTCACCCAAACTATTCCGAAGAAAGCGCTCGTCTAATTAAAAAAAAACCATTTTACCTGCAAACATTTCTTTTTGTGTAAAAAGTTCGTGTATATTAGCTCTCCCCCTATCCTCTCTTCCTGTCTTTTCACCTCCTTCATTTCATTTCTCCATTCTGCCTGCTATCCATCATTTCCGCTGCCCCAGCTCAGGTGCTTCAGTATCGATGGCAGATGCCGGGGCAAGCAAAAATCTTACCCTTCCTTTTTTATTATGAAGTTAATAAACCACTACTACTAAAAAATGTATAAGGAAATCTGTTGCTGGCTGCGAAACTGTCCAATATCCTTTAAACGTCTGACAGAAACATACTAATTTTGTTGCCTGTATGGCGAGGTTTCCAACCACAGTGTAGAGAATTAGCTGCTGCGTAGCCTAAAAAAAAGTCAGCACGCTGTGCCCACGGGTGTTGGTAGGGCAGCATGGGTTGGTAACCTTAGTAAGGCTCCTAAAGCGCAGGGATTTTTTCTGCCTGCCTCATGATCCGGTCATATTCAACATTTGCGAGTCGCCCGCCAATTAATGCTACCACGCTGACGGGAATGGAAGGCTTTGAAGCTTCAAGGTTTCCAGAATTTTTTTCTCTTCTACACATGTACTGGTGTATTTAATTTGTCGCAGTGCCTTGTAAATCTTTGTCTTTCATGCAATTCGCTCCGCACATGTTCCTATTCAAGTATACAGATTGGATTGACGGCAAATTTCCTTCTTATGTTTGTTTATGGTTTATGGATGTCTAACGTCTCAAAGCGACTCAGGCTATGAGGGGCGTCGTAGTGAATTGCTCCGCAAAATACGGCCACCTGGAGTACATTAACTTGCACTGATATCGCACAATACATGGAAGTCTACAATTTCTCCCCCATCGGGATTCGACCGCCACGGCGGGGATCGAAACCGCGTCTTTCGGGCCAGCAGCCGAGCGCCATCACCACTCAACCCCCGCGTGCTGCCCAGTTTTCGACAACATATTCCCGTGGCCTTTCATTCCCTCTGCTGTCTGTGTGGTGTACACAATAGTCAGATACACCTAAAGAACCAAGCAGCTTTCCAGTCATCAAAGGACTCCCTTCGGGCCCATGGTGTCGGCCGATTCTTATGACCCTGCTAGTGTGACAAAGCAGGTAGTGGTAGACGAAAGGAGATAATCTCATTCCCATATGGTCGAGGAATAGACACCTTTCTCCATTGTGATACCCATTCCCTTCAGGGTCATGAGAACCGGCCGATACCATTGGATGGAAGAGGGTGCGTTGAAAAAGAAAATGAAAATTAGTTTTGAGGAAAAAAAATGACAAAGAAACCGTCTTCATATCTAGGTGGACACCCTATCCGCGCCATAAGGGGAGGTTGGTTGGTTGGTTGTGAAACTTTATTTCCAGCGGATATAGAGGAGCGACACGAAGTCGCCCCCCGCTTAAACGGCGGCCGCTATCCCTTGGGCAGCGGCGGCGTCTTCAGCCAGCTGGAGGAGCTTGATCTGTATCCCCGGGTCGGGGCTGAGCGATAGAGCCTCCCAATGAGCAGAGTCGGTAATGAAGTGACTCGCGGGTAGGGACTGCGGGCAGTTCCAGATCATATGGCTTAGATCGGCTTTCGCATCACAATTTTTGCATTTGTTTGAGTAGAGTCGTTCCGAATAGAAGCTACACAATTGGGGATTTGGATAGGTGTTAGTTTGAAGTTTACGTCAGGCTTTGTTCTGTTGCTTGGAGAGCGTTTTATCTGCTGGGGGGAATCTGAGTCTTGCAAGCCTGTAGTGCTGCAGGATTTCTCTGTAAGAAAACAACCTGTCCTTGCCAGAGTATAGGGCGGGTGGGCTGCACGACCCAGCTCGGCGGGACAGTTCTCGAGCTAGGTTATGAGCCGCCTCATTACCAGCAAGGGAAGCATGAGCAGGCGTCCAGATTGGGCGAATGCGCCGCGTGGGCTGATAATTTAGCAGAATCCGTGCTGCTTATGGGGAGATTCTTCCAAACGTGTAGTTACGTATAGCCAATTTTGAGTCGCTGACAATGGTTCCTGCCGAGGATCCCACAATGGCTAGAACAATGGCTGTTTCTTCTCCAACATGCGTGTGCTGAGTGCGTATAGTGCCCCCAGTTATGAGTGTACCACGTTCCGTGGTGACCACAGCTACCATCTTGTCAGCCGAAGAATCTGCCGCATCTACATATACCACAGAGGTATCATTAAGAAAGCGTTTGCCTAATGATTTGGCTCTCTCTGTACGACGTTCAGCGTGGAAATCTGGGTGCATGTTCCGAGGTAGTGGAGGAATGACCAGAAGCTGGCGTATATGTTTGGGAAGGTCAGTTGTGGGTACGCCTTGTCGTTCGTATGTTATGCCTAGTGTGGACAGAATGTGTCTGCCAGTTGGTGTGGCCGATAGTCGTTCGTACTGCGAGACGGTTACCGCTTAAATAATCTCGCTTAGGGTGTTATGAAGACCGAGACCTAACACTTTCTCAGTCGCTGTGTGCATGGGTAGCCCAACTGCCTGTTTGACGCATTTTCTGATTATGGCCTCCACTTTTTCTTTTTCAGCTGACTTGAGATGTAGGTAAGGGCATACGTAAGCTATGCGGCTTATCACAAAGGCTTGTACTGAACGGAGAGTATTGCTTTCCTTCAAGCCCGAGTGGCGGTTACTAATGCGGCGAATGAGTCGCATAATTTGCTGCGAGGTTCCCTGAAGGTTCCGAATTACGTCACCATTGAAGCCGTGTTCTTGTAGAATTAGACCCAAGATTTTAATTTGGGGCACTTGAGGAATGGGGACTCCGCGAATACTGAGTTCGATGGCCGGTGGGGTTTGCGCAAGGGATCTGATGTTGCGGAATATAATAATAATAATCAATCAATCAATCAATCAATCAATCAATCAATCAATCAATCAATCAATCAATCAATCGATCAATCAATCTTTATTTTTCCGGTGCCCAGGAACAACCCAAAGGTCTTGGTGCTGGTACACCATTCACACGCACAAAATGTACATTTATTTCACTACAAAGGAAGACACTCAGGGGAGGTAATGCAGCAGTCAAGGCGATAGAAAAAAAAGACACATAAACTAGGCGCGACAGCAAGCATGAAACAAAAAAGCGAGAACAAGGAAACAGCGAGAACAGCGGTAAATGAAAACAGCTAGAACAGGCAACAGACATATAAATAACTAATAAAACAATAAACAAAGAGAATGAACACAAGAACGACCGATAACAGCCAAGTACAGCATATATCAAAATACAAACAAGAATAAAGCCAATACTAGTATGAACGAATAAGAGATCTCTGAAATACAAGCTAGAAATACAATCATACACAATAAGAAATGTAATTAGTGAACGCGTTACAGACAATCAGGCGTGAGTACACAGTATTAAAGAAATAATATTAATGAAAACAAGTACACGTGATGTACAATTAAGGAGAGAAAAAAATAATATAATACCGGTGCAAACGCACAAGTGTAGTAAAGACAAAATGCATGAAAGGGGAATTTATGTATGAGAAAAAGAGTGCTCAAAGTGGAACGTCACGGACATTCAATATAAAGGAAGGGAGAGAATTTTCGAATATATCAAGGTGAGGACAAAGAGAATTAAACAACTTTTGCATTCTGTCCAGAGGGGAGAGGGAGTGCAGGAGCGCAGAAACTTGAAATGGTCTGAATTCCCTTATGCTCTTTCGCGGTACACGCAAAAGGATACGCGCTAGGAGCTGAGGGCATAGAATGTGACCATGAAGAAGTTTATACAAGAAAATTATATCTGCCCTCACGCGACGGCAGCTAAGAGAAGGAAGCTGCAGTGAGTTACTCCGTCTGGGATGAGAGCTAGAAGTTTTGCAAGAAAACCGATGTTGAAATATGCGTAAAAACTTTGGCTGAACTCTGTCGATTTTTTCACAGTTCGACTGGCAAGTGCCGCTCCAAACAACAGACGCATATTCCAAAAGCGGCAAGCATATGGAGAGGTAGAGCTTTAAGAAAGGGAGTTGGGATCGAAACTCTCTCGAAAGCCTGCAGATGAAGCCGAGTGTACGCATAGCCCGTAGAGCAATACGTTTTGTATGAGAGGAGAAGCTGAGGCTACGGTCGAAAAGTACGCCGAGGTCATTAATTTCATCAACCCTGGGCAGCGGCCTACCATTCACAGAATAAGAGTAGAGAAGACTGTGCGTTTTACGCGTAAATGAGACAACCTTGGTTTTAGATGAATTGAAAGTGAGCCCATTCTTCAAGCACCAATCAGAGAAGGCGGATATGTCCGATTGCAATGACAAGCAATCATGAAGAGTATGTATTGCCTTGAACATTTTTATATCGTCCGCATAAAGGAGAAACGAGGAGTTTTTGACCACGGAGGAAACGTCATTGATAAAAACAGAGAACAGAAGCGGGCCTAATACCGAGCCCTGAGGAACTCCGCTGGTTGGAGTGTAAACAAATGAGGTCTGTCCATTTACACTGACAAAGCAGGACCGATCAAGAAGATAGTTGCGTAAGAGGGCTACAATTGAAACGTCGATCTCAAGCAGCAGAAGCTTTTGAAGAAGTAATGAGTGAGTAACAACGTCGAAAGCTTTGCTCAAATCACAGTACACAGCGTCTACCTGACTCCTCTGAAGGACTACAGCTGATGTATACGTCATAAAAGTCACAAGGTTAGTGGTAGTAGAACGACCTTTTATGAAACCATGCTGATTATGTATGATTACATGTTTGAGGTGGAAGGAAAGTACTTTGTGCAAAGCTAATTCAAAAAGCTTAGAGGTTGCACAAAGAAGAGAAATGGGGCGGTAGTTCGAAACATCAGATTTAATAATAATACAAAAATAATAATAATAATAATAATAATAATAATAATAATAATAATAATAATAATAATAATAATAATAATAATAATAATAATAATAATAATAATAATAATAATAATAATAATAATAATAATAATAACAATATTAATAATAATAATAATAATAATAATAATAATAATAATAATAATAATAATAATAATAATAATAATAATAATAATAATAATAATAATAATAATTGGTTTTTGGGGAAAGGAAATGGCGCAGTATCTGTCTCATTTATCTTTGTTCATGAGAAATTCAAATTTGGCTTGACAGCACCGCAGCTCCCTAGGGTCTACATAGTTCCCCACGATACCTATTGCATGCTGTAGTCTCTCCTCGATTTCGGCATCATTGCCCTCGGCGGTCCACAAGGTGATATCGTCAGCTAGAGGCTGTGGTGGAGTTGCGGAACCTGCGCTAATTGGTGTGGAAGTTTCAACATGTTGCCGAGGGGGAAGTCATGCGAGTGGAGACCTCCTACTTGAAAATGCGCCTTTCTACCTGAGAGAAAGTCGCGGATATAGTTGAAGGTGCGGGCTCCCACCCCGAGTTCATGAAGGTTCTTCAAGATCGCATCATGTCTGACATAATCATAATAATAATTGGTTTTGGGGGAAAGGAAATGGCGCAGTATCTGTCTCATTGTCAAAGGCCTTTTCCAGGTCAAGTTTAAGAATTATTCTGGTGTCCCGCGTTTTTGCCTCAATAATCTGATGTTTGAGCTGAAGCATTACATCCTGCGTAGAAAGTTTTGGTCCAAATCCAATCCTGGTTGGAGGGTACAGCTCGTTCTCCTCCATAAACCGGTTGAGGCGGGTATGAACTACGTGCTCCATGAGCTTACCTACACAAGACGTGAGCGAAATCGGCCTGAGGTTCACAAGGCTGAGTGCCTTCCCTGGCTTTGGGATGAGAATGATCTCTGCCGTTTTCCATATTTGTGGGATGGAGCCCTCCGACCAGCATTTCTGCATATACTTAGTGATTGTAGCGACACTTCATCCAGGTTGCGGAAGATCTTGTTGGATACTGCATCTGGGTCAGTGGCGGATTTGCAGTTTAGCCTGCAAATCTCTGCCCTAACCTCATCCACAGTAATGGGGGAGTTGAGCTGCGTGTTTTCCGGACCAGCATAATCTGGGAAGGCTTGGATAGGAGCATTGCCAATATATCTATCTTTAAGTTCAAGGAAAAGGTCCTCTGGTGGGCCTGCATACTCATGCACAAGCTTCTGCAGGTTCTGCCTCTGGGTGGTTCTGCTACCTGTAGGGTCAAGTAGATGACGAAGCAAGTGCCAAGTCTTAGAGACTCCCATATTGCGATCCATTTGGTTGCATATGTCATCCCAGTTTTGTTGAGTAAGTTTAGCTGCATGATCCTCGATCTCCTTGTTTAGCCTAGCTATTCTTCTGCGCCGATTGCGGTTCCACCGCTGTCGTTTGAGTCGGTTCTCGAGTCCTCTCTTTGCCTCCCATAGGTGAAGAAGCCGGCTGTCCGCAATCTCCAGGTGGTCAGCCTGGTCTAACGTATGGGTGACTGCTTTGGCATCTTGACAAAGATCCTGTGCCCAGATATCTATGTCTAGTATTTCGGGGGTATCAGCTTCTCGGGCGGCTCTTTTAGCGCGGAACGTGTCCCAATCGACAAGGGTGGGGGCTCGAGCGCTACGACGTTTGGGGCCAGTTGAGGTCACTATTTCCAATACGTAGTGATCGTTGCCGAAATTTTGTTGAGTGTTTATCCATGTTGGAGTGCCCGAATTTTTAGCAAAAGTCAGATCGGGAGACGTATCCCTGGAAACACTGTTACCGCAGCGGGTGGGGACTAGTGGATCTGTAAGAAGAGTCAACCCACACTGTTGTGCGGTGAGCCACAGTTTTCTACCTTTAATGTCCTCCTGTGCGTAACCCCAAGCCGGGTGTTGGGCATTAAAGTCTCCCGTGAAAATGACGGGGTGATTGCCTGCGAGCTTCAGGGTCGCCTGAAAAAGCGGGCCGAAGCTTGCTTTCCGTAACTTTGGGCTGCTATAGATATTCAGCACAAACAGACTGTGGTCGGGTTTCCTAGGCGGAATTAATTCGACTAGCACGTGTGTGACATTTGTGACTGGGGTATCGTGCTGTACTACCGTAATATTTCGTTTGACAAGAGTCTTGACTCCAAGCGTTCCACCCCACGATGCAAAGGATTGATACCCAGCTAGCTTGCTATTAGTTTGTGTCTCTTGTAGTGCGATTAAGTCCGGTCCGTCCCTATTGTTGAGGAATTGTTGGAGTACAGCTCGTTTGCGGCTAAATCCTCGGCAGTTCCACTGCCAGATGGTGTAATTGGGTTGTGGCGCCATGTTGTTGCTAGTCGGATACCGCTTCAGAAGAAGCGGGTTTGCGAATTTTGTGAGGAAGGAGCCTGCTCTCTGCTTCCTGCTGCCAGCTGCCTAAGTTAATTAATTCCTGCCGGTGTCTGCATAATTCTTCCATGATGGAAGTCATTGTAATCTGCACTTGAATGAGGGTGCTGTTAGTCTTCGTTTGCGCTTCTTCAATTTTGTGAATGGTGTCGGCTAGTGTTTGGCCTTCGGAAAGGGAATCGCCTGCTTTTCGCTTAGGCGGGGGTGCCCGCGTTGATTCAGCATGCATGTCCGCTCCGGCGGAGGTTGATGGGGTAGGGTTATTGGCGCCATCGGTCGTAGGCGGTGACCCAGCCTGCATTTGTTGCTGTTTTAGAGCGGCATTTTCTTTCTTTAGGTCCTCGACCTCACGAAGTAATTTCCCTACCAGCACTTTCAGGTCTGCTAGCTCAGAGGGGTTGGAGTTAGATTTCTGGGAGGCTTTATCTGCCCAGCCTACCTTTTGCGTGCCGACGGCGTCCTGGTTCAAACCGGGGTTCCGTGGCTGGTGTGAAGGAGTCCTGGATTTGGAGGCGGACCGGCCTCTCGGTTCCAGTCGTGGAAAGGAGCTGGATCGATGTCTATAATTTGTTCGTCCCCTGATTTTGGAGTGGCTGCGTCGCTCTTTAGACTGCGGTGACTCTTGGCTATGCTGGGTCAGATGTTGGCGTTCCTGTTCCCAGCGGCGTTTGCTGACAATGTATGGAGTGCGGTAGATTTCGCGGCGTTTGTTGCTGCCCAGTTCATGGCCCTTACCTCACAAGGCACACTCAGGCTCGCAGCTATGTGTCACAGGAGGATTGGCCACGCCGCGGCAGCGAGCGTTTTTCGGGTCCGGGCAAACGTCTCTGCGATGTCCGAGTTGTCCGTACAAAGAACACACTTCGTATTGTTTTTGTAGAGGCAGCAGCGAATCATGCCACCACCGAAGCTGATCCAACGGGGAACTCGCTCACCACTGAAGAGAATGAGGACCGTCTGCGACTGCGCACCCATGCGCCGGACTCCACATATTGGAGGATTCCTTGGATGCTGAAGGTTCGCAAGGATGTCAGCGTCCGATAGATGTTTCGGAACGCCTTGGATCACTCCTTTACCACTGCCATCTGGCGTAGCGACATACGAGGTGATGGCGATCTTGTTCGCGCCGTAGATGAGCTCCTTGGTGTTTAAGTAGCGTTCCACTCGTACCGCGGAATGGGTGGCCACCAGTATGGTGTGTTGCTTGAAGTTGAGTAGCATGCAGTCTTCAGATGATTCTGCCAAGGTGAGGCCCGCGGCGTCCCGGATGAGTTGAAAGATGCCGAGTTGGCCACAGCTCTCGAGTATACGGAGGCCGCCCGATGGCCGGAATATCACCTTGGTTAGGCCCTTGGGTAGGCGAGGTAGGTTCGACGCCACCGATTGTCGAGCAAGTCGTCGGCCAAGCTTTTTCGCAGAGGAGTCGGCAGAGTGCCGCATTCTGCCCTGTCCCTCCCTGGGCGCGATCGGTTCCATTGTGTGCCGCGGGGTTATTCCTTTGGCGTTCGTGACCGGAGCGTTTCGATTCACAGACGGTGAACCAACCAGATTGGCGCGAAACTTCTTCGGGGCTAATGTCAGTCCCCTCCACGGTGACTTCCATGTCCAATGTTGGAGGAAGATGCCACTCAGATAATGCGGCACAGCCCCGTCAGAGCGGGGTCGCTAGGCCTGGCGTGGGCCTAGCGGGCCGTGCGTACCGTCGAGAGCCGAAACGCAGAAAAGTCCACAGAAACAGGCAAAAAGGGACTTGCCGATGCGTCCGACGGCGTTATCCGAGCTTCGAAGACGAAATCCAGGCAAGAGCGGTGTTGACCGTCGATGAATTCAGCGATGGGCATGGGTGAAGTGAGGAGCGTTCGCGCGAGCGTCCGATCCACGCCACGTCCGAGCCGGTTCTCGAGAGAGAGAGAGAGCAATATCCGCGGCGAGGTGCACGTTGTAACGGCATGTGCCTCCTCGGAGTGCGGCCACGTTGGAATCGCAAGTTAGCGGAAAGTAAAGCTTTCGCTTTAAAATCCTACTACTGTGCGTGCTTCAGTATGGCTACCTAGGGAAACCGCTAGTCGATCGAGCTCAAACGTAGCCAGGGAGATGCAGCTTTCCGCTTTCTGCCAGGTTTAACCAGAGCTAAACTGCCTGCAATTTTTTTATCCCGCTGAGGTGGCTCACTGGTAAGAATGCTCGCCTGCTAATGCCCAGGACGCAGCGTACAATCCCGCGGCGGCCGCGTTTCCATTGATGCGAATTTCAAAAGTCGCCGTCCACTACGGAGGCTCGCCCTTACTTCAATCTCTCCCAACTCCTTCAACTTGTCTTTCCCGGTATTAAACGGACACCGAGGAGAAACTGAAGTCAGCCTGCAACGAAAGACCATGGCATTAAAACGAAAAAGAGACGACACCAACGAACACCGGAGGTTTTATACGCTAGAAAAGACCAAAAGACATAATACAGGCGTTGCTACCACCGTCTAAATACGCAGATAACATGTATGCGTAGACGCCGAATTTTTGCACAGATCCCACGTTCTATTATCCTACACTGCCATTTACTTCAAAACGGCAGCAAACGATCCTTCGCGCTGGTCGCTTCCAGACTTCGATTTCACTGGCAGGAAAACTATTAATTTCATTTTGCTCTGGCATGAGCATTTCATTTCTGCCTGACAAACGTCAAAATATCCGCAAAGAGCAAGTGAATAAATTTTTACTGAGAACAATATTCGCATTGAGCTGTCTTCGGTTTCCCTTGAAACACTACTGATGAACGAAATCAATCAAGAACCCTCCTCCGCGACACTTTTCTGTCTTCCGTCCTGCATTCCTCTCTTCATCCTTTCCTTCATTCCTTCCCTCAAGTTGCGGTTCAGGTGTCCATCTGGAAATGAGACAGTGGCTGAGTCTTTCCTTTACGCAAAATCAATTTTTCTGCGTGGTGAAGCTGGGGTGTCCACCGATAATTCGGCTCCGAGGCTCGTGGTTGGACCACTCGGCTGTTGAACCGAAGGTTCCGAATTTGAATCCAGCTGCGGTGGCTGCGTTTTAATGAAGGAGAAAAGCAAGAAGCGAATGGGTGGTGTGCGATGTTGAAATTATTCCAGGGCCCTCCACAACTCTACCTCTTTCTCTTTTTCTTCTTTCACTCCCACTTTCCTCCCTTCCCTCACAGCTCGGTTCAAGTGTCCAACGATATATAGAGATACTGCGCCATTTGCTCTCCCCAAAAGCCAGTTATTATTGTATTATTGTTATTTCATTTGCTCATTTCTCGGTGGCCACTTCAACCTCGCCGTGAGGGAAGGAAGGAAGGTTGCGAGTGAAAGAAGATAGGAAGAAAGAGGTGCAGCAGTGGAGAGCCTCTGTGCTGTGCGATATCAGTGCACGTTAATGATCCCCATATGGTCGAAATTACTCCTGGACAGATCACTATGCCGCCTCCTTCTTCCTTTATCTTCCTTTCTTCTTTCACTTACTACTTTATCCCTTATCTTACGGCGCGGTTGACGTGTCCGCTTATATGAGATACAGATACTGCGCCATTTCCTTTCCCCCAAAACCATCTTTCAGTTCAATTTTTCATTTGCAAAAAAAGTGGGGTCTCCAGCGCTAGTGATCGAGTTAATGTATATTCCTTGCCTATTGCATTGGGAACGTGCTGGCGCGTGCCCGTACGGACCGGGCCGCCTTCTGACGACACACAGTGTGTTCATTTATAAGGGATGATACGCGCGACAGACACTACGGTGACACCTCACCGGCGCTATGGAGGGAGTGAAGAATAAAGTAATGAAAGCGGGCAGAAAAAAACCTCTTCCTTCAAGCAACTCTGATAAAAATTTGGAAGTTGCTTAAGCTTCGTCTTCAAGAGTGAGACGCGACAGCGTGTTGCAGCGCTGCCAAGGGGTGCACGGAACGAACGCCAACGCCCGTTCGGTGCGACGCGTGGCCCGCTGGAGAATTTAAGGAAATGATGCCTCTCTCAAATGCCTAGGTGGACACCCGAATTGGGCCGTGAGGGAAAGAAATTGAAATGAAAATTGGTTTCAAGGAAAGGAGATGACGCCTGTCTTACAATTCTTTGTGGTCATCCGTACCGCGCCTTAAGAGGAGGAAAATCCTTTCCCTTTCGGCGTGATTCAGGTGTCCACCGAGATGCGCCATTTTTCGCTCACGGCGCCGACGACACCGGCTTTTCTGCGACATGAGCTAATTAACGCTGTCGCATTAAGATAAATTTGGATTATAGAATTTCGCTCGAAATCCAATTAATTGCAGGCTGTGCGGTGTGCCCTGATATCTCAATGATATTGTGCAGTTCTAGAAGCCAAACCTTAAGAACAACCAGTGCTTCTACGACCGTTCGGCAGTACTGCATGAAGGTAAGATGTAAGCATCTGCATTGACCTAAGTAAACATTAAGCCTTTCCCAGTCTTCCTGTCGCGGCTTCTATGCACTCATGTGTGAACTTGTATACACTGTAAAAAGTATGTAGAATTACAGCCGTTTCTGTGGAAATTTTTTACTGGGAATACCAGGAATGTGATCAAGCAAAAGACAGATATTTTCTGTTTTTTTTTACCGCAGTTGTCTAGTCACGTGCATTTCTAGTAAGTATTAAGCAACGGAAAATGCACCTGAAAATTTTTGAAAAGTTTCGTTTATTTTTTAAAGCCTAGAGTGTAGTAAACTAAATCGCATCGCTAAAATTTCCGCAGAACTAGTACTCTGTGGTGCTGCTTTGATGCAGAGCTGCACTTCGCAAGATGGCTGCCGAATGAAGATCGGTGGATTTCTTGCGGAGTCGATTGGTTCGCTATATTTGGACAGGTGAGTGAAAAAAATCTTTGTAGCATCTCGAAAGCAGCAAATAGAGAGTGTAACTTAACTGCGTAGCCTATTCATTGAAGAGCGCGTAGCAAGCAGCATGGAGGGCTTACTTTGAACGAGGCTTTAGCCATGTGTTTACAGCGATGTCGCCGTAACATAATAATGAGAATCCACGGAGAATGTTGCAGGCATAATGAAACAATTTCTTTATTTTAACTCAAGGATTAACCAACTAGCCCGATTTAACACTCGAAGTCAGTGTTCGTGAGTTCAATTATGAACCGTATAGAGGGCATGACACACGTATGCCCCAGACAACCTCGTCAATTCGATTTGATATGTACGTCGCTGTGAGACATTCATGTTGCACCAGGCCTCTACTAGAACTGACTGGAATCACAGCCTGCTGGAATACATGCAGATTTTAGAGCATAGACCTGGTGCTTTTCTCCTGGCTTAAGTATATTAATAAAGAAACTTGCTTAACGGTATTTCAAAGGCTGAGATTATCTCTGGTGGGTACTAGCAAATCGGTAAAGCAAATTAATCCTTCCGTGAATTAATATTTATATTCTGTCATGTATTTTCAATATAGCACGACTGCTGGAGTCAAAGAATTAAAGCTGGATCTGGCTACTGTCGTTACTCTATAGTGGGATCGGGCAATTTCTGCAGAAAATCGCTACTGGGTTGTGCGGAGCGAGAAAATCTTATGCGTGCACGAGGGTTAAAAGCGAGACTGAGCGAGCAATGCCTGCGTCTCATCAACCTCACCGTCATCCGATTTCCGCTGCTTTGGTTATTTCGCCTTTAGTACGGCGTTCTTGCGGGATGGTTGGTTCACTCTCGATGATGAATCAACATTTCTTCTCGATGGAATGAGGAAGCTGCGCAAGAGGACGGGGACAATGAAACGAACACTACACCAGGGGCGCAGACTGCCAACTGTTTATCTGCCCGTGGTGTGATGCACGTGTCTTTACCTTCTGTCCTCGTCCTTTTGTGCAGTTTCTAACCTTGGTTAGTTATTTTATTGTCTGGGATGATGAAGCAGTAAACCATGATGCCCCTGAGCAAAGTAAGCAAAGCCAGGTGTGATAGCGCAGTCGCTTGCTTGGTGGGAACTTATTAGAGTTTTAGTTGTGCGTCCGCAAAGGCTTGGCCTAAGCAAGGAGCTTGCGGGAACGGTAGTTCGCATGTGCAGAACGCAAGCGCTAGGTGGGGTTCTTTGTTAAGATTTACAGATTGTATTTTGATAACTTTGAGGACTACGCCGGTGCTTTCTGTTGTGCCGGATAGTACATCAAAGTGTACATACTGTACAGCCCCCGTCAAAAGCATACAGCCCAAGGGGTTTATTCTAAGCTGTTTAGTGGGACTCCGAAGCCCATCCAGCAGTCCAAAGCTTGGGAGGATTGAAGAGGCGAAGCCAGTCCTCTTTCGAGAGGTTACGGCCACTGAGGATGTATAACGAGGCATACACCAAACCTTACAAACAAACCCCTTGGGTCGTAGATTTTAGACAGGGGTGTACCTCATATCGCTCAATAATTAGACGATCAATCAGCCTAACTTAGCTAATAAACTGTGTTATTTCTGCTTAAGAGGGCAAGGTTATATTGTAAAATTTATTCGTTACCATAGAAGGTTAACCTTGTTTTTAATTTTTTTTACTCCGCAACGTAGTTCGAAGTATCGAAGGAAAGCTTGTCCAATTGGCTGGCCCACATTACTTAACTATACAATGCAGTCGCTGTGCATGGTATTGGCGCCGAAATCTAGTTAATTTATACATCACCCAATGCACTAACTGCGCCTGTATTTGATGCATGCATTAGAAGCGCGAGAAGCTTTTTTTTATGATTAAGTAATGCTGAAAAGCCGACTCAACGAGCTTTCAGGTGCGTCTTTTTGAGAGTCGATAATTCGGACGATACTGCTGATTAAGAATATTTAAAACACAGGTGATATTCGAAGTTGACTGCTATTATTTTGCAATAAAACCTTGCCTCTAAGATCAAAAACAGAAAAGTCTATCAAAGTTAATCATTTAACTACTGACACATTTGAACCCGCCGCGGTGGCTGAGTGGTTATGGAGCTCGGCTGCTGGCCCGAAAGACGCGGGTTCGATCCCGGCCGCGACAGTCGAATTTCGATGGATGCGAAATTCTAGAGGCCTGTGTGCTATGCGATGTCAGTGCACGTTAAAGAACCCCAGGTGGTTGAAATTTCCGGAGCCCTTCACTACGGCGTCTCTCATAGCCTGAGTTGCTTTGGGTCGTTAAACCCCCATAAACCAAACCAAACCATGATACATTTGAGGTATACATAATGTCTGCTTTTCTGTACAGTCCAGCTCAGAAGACCACACCGACGTAAATAAGTACTTAAGATAAAGATCTGAAAAAGTGGCGAAAATCACCATGTGTATAAACTATAATTGGATAGAAAAAATGTATCTGTCCCGCTCTTTATCCTCCGCATTTCACACACACACACACACACACACACACACACACACACACACACACACACACACACACACACACACACACACACACACACACACACACACACACACACACACACACACACACACACACACACACACACACACACACACACACACACACACACGCACACACGCACGCACGCACGCACGCACACACACGCACGCACGCACGCACACGGTAATGGAATCAGGGTATGGCATTCAGGCTTTTGTTTTTTTATTGGAGAGGGGTGCGTTCTGCCTTGGGAAACTGTGGTAGCTAGAGGTAAGGCAGAAAAGACCGTAACGTTTTCAAAAAGCACGTTCACCTTGTTTTATCAATCAATTCTCCTCATTCACATGGCCACATGTGCTGTCGGGGCTATGAGTTCCTAGGACGCATGAGCTACGAACGAAGCCGACAGCTTTTTATTAGCCAGTAGATCTAAACCTCACTTGTGGAGATGAAAGTTTATCTCCAGTTCTTTAATTTGTTTTAGTAAAATGATGCCATCAGTCGGAAACATGGCACATAATTAGGCATTACAAGAGTCCTATAAAACTTCGGTTTCCGATGATATCTGTATGACTGGAAACTCCGCCAACACATACGCCTCGTAAACAATGAGAATGTAGGAGCACCACATGCTCTTTCCACCTAGCAGTATCTGCGACTCCAGCTGATGTACAGTTTTCGTCCTGATGTACGGTCCGTCGGCTGGCGGGCGCCTCAATATGGTGAGTCAGCCACCTACAAAGGCTCTTGCCTTTGACGTCGTAGTCCCTGGTGGCACTAGTCCTGAGGATGTCTTCGATGCGACAGCCTCCGTAGTTGGATTAGAAAAAGTTTACTGTGTCCAGCACCTTAGTGGACGCAATTACCAAGTAGCCGTGAGGAGTAAAGCCGCCATGGCTGACCCCCTTGATGTGTCCTGCCGCATAATCGGCAAAGAACGTGACGCCATCGTCCCCCTGAGCATTCAGGTAACTGTTCTTTTTCCGCGCTCCCCCGTACCGAGTGATGCGCTTGCCAAGGCTCTTTCGCCGAATGGCAAGGTGCTGCACATAAGTCGCGGCATCATGGGGTCGCGTCCCACTGTCACCACCGGGACGCGGTACGTCCGAATTGAAATGAAGCCGGAGTCGGCCGTTGCTTAACTAGATCAAGGTCGCTGGCCACCGCGAGACATGCGATTACAAAGGCATGCGTCGTGTGTCGACTGCACACTTCAGAGCGCAGTGCACGCCTCCGTTCTACACCTGCTGCTGGGTCTTCGGGCACCGAGAGCAAGCTTGTGTGCAGCCGTGTCTACGTTGTGGTGATCCACACGCTACCGTGGCATGCGCGATCACGCCCTCGTACTCGTATGCTGCGACCCGACCTGCACCTCCGCCGGCCGCACAGGCATCCGATGAAGCCATCAAGGAGCCCGGCGTTTCCGACACCGACGCTGTTACGGGTGGTTCCTCTGCGTCTCAGAGCGCCTGTGTGGAAGAACAGGTGCCTGCGGCTGATGCGTCCAGTGATGCGCCTAGCAAGCCCACAGTAAATGTGCCTGCTCTGTATGTCTCAGGCTCTCCAAGTGTACCTGCCGCTACTGAGGCCGAGACATTGTGCCCCTGAAAGTCTCTGATGCTGAGGACAAGCCGCTCTCAGAGCCCGCGCGGCAGCCAGCAGGCAGCGTTTCGGCTTTGAGTAACAACGCCATCATATCTGAGGCCGATGATGACGAGAGAAGCCTGGGCAGGCGCCAAGGCCATCTCCTGACGCGGAACCTGTGCAGTCGCCGTCCTCTTCTATATCGAGGATTAGCGCGAGCACTTCTAGCACCCTGTCTTCAGATGTTGAGATGGTCGCTTCTAGTTCGAGCTTAAAGCATCCACATGCGTCGACAACGGACTCGGACATTTCTGCTAGTCGACCAAGGAGGCCTCGTTTCTCCACTGGTCCGACCGTACGAAAAAAGTGATGTGGTTTGGCGCCGTTAGCAGCGCGATTTGTATTGCCTAAACATCATGACTGCTCGTTTTATTTTTAATTTCCAAAATGACTATTGTTAACATCATCACTCTTAACGTGCAGAGGTTCCGCAATGTTACGAAGCAGGCCGCGGTGGAGCTTTCGCTCGTTCATCGGGCTGCGATATTCTCTGCATGCAAGAATCCTATTTTTTTCTCCTCAGTCACGTGTTGGAATTTAAGCGTGGGTTTGGCATCGATGCTTTCTTTTCGTACGCCAGCACGCGTCCTAGCGGCGTTGGCGTTCTTGTTTTTACCCGCGTACTCCTGCGAGACCATCATGTTACGTATACGATGCGCTTTGATGCGTGCTTGCGTTCGACTGCACGTTTATCATAGTGCGCCTGAGATTTATTTGCAACTGCGCATTCTAATTTGGCAAAATCATTCTTTAAAGATCTAGATGGGTATTTTCTTGGAGGACGTAATGTTGTGATGTTGTGCGATTTCAAGTGCGTCTCGATACGGTCGCTTATGTGCAGGGCCTCGGTAGGGGCAGGCCAGGCTGGAATCCGCGCGAGTTGAGCCGCCTAGTCAACCATTTTACCCTCACAGACTTCTTATGAGCTCTTAAAACGTGGAATTGTGGACGCCGACCACAACATAGAAAAGAATACACAAGAGACGTTTCGGCTGCCATACGGGAGCATTGTTCACAGTAAAAAACAAGAAGCGAGTCTCCTCAGACACGTATTACATGTGCGATACGTTTGCAGTGGTGTGCGCAGATGCGCATTTTAGGCGTGACCTACGACTGTGTTGGAATGTGGGATGGTATGGGCTCTTCGGTCGTAGAGGGCATTACAGCCCGTGCGCAGAGGGCGCAGAGATTTCACCTGCCTCTGCTTGAGAGGCGCTACCTGGTTCATTCGCACATGCTGGGTGCCTTCTGGTACTTTTCCACGTTCTTAAAGCACCCTTCTACTTCACAAGGCGGGTGCAGACTACAGTTTTTTCTTTTTTTTGGCCAGGCGGAACCGAGCTTGTGGCTCGTGATGTTCTTGGAGAACCACGGGAAAGAGGTGGTTTTGCCTTTCCAACTTTGTCCATCACGTCCTCGCAGTTAGCTTTGAAGTGCCTTTTGCGTATCCTGGTGAGGGACGGGCCTCCCTCGCGTTTCACCTGCTTGCTGAAAATTTTAACTGAATTGTTAAAACTTCCCAAACTCAGAAGCACCACATACAAGCAGTTCTACTTTCTCTGTATTATTTAAACTACCGACATGTGACACATACAGGTGCAATGATCAAGCCTCGCTGTAGAACAATTCATGTTTAGGGCATTTATTGTCACAGACACCAGCCACAACGTAAATGCTATAGAAACCGGGCCAGTTGTTTACGCAATACGCTGACTGATCGTTGCAGGCGACGGAAATAAGCCCAGAAATGAAAGTGGGCAAGCGGCAGCTGTAGAGGTAGGTAAAGAAAGAAAAAATAGAAACCGCTTATCTTCCCGTATCCCTCGTCATTATATCGGCATAGTTCAGGGATTTCGGCGTTCTTTTACCTTGTGTGCATTTAGCGGAGCAGTACTCCTCTTAGGGCTCTTGCTGTGCACTTATGTTGAGTCATGTCGTTTTCGCGCTGTGTCTCATAATCAACTTGAACAAACTGCCACATCTACTACCTTTACTTCCGAACTCTCTGCACCGCTAATAACCGTTTATTTCACTTGAATTTCCCTAAAGTGTCGAGGAGGACGACGATATGATGTCCTGTTAACAGAGAAGGCATGTACGCAATGTCAGCTGTGCAGTGCATTGCCGCACAGTTATCCTCCTTCGCAGAATATACCTTCAAAGATGCAGACTCTCTATTGCCCCACACTGTTCATGTCGATACGTGTCATGCTAAACGGTTGGCAGAAAATTTTGAGGAATTCAGTGACAATTCCGCAATCAAGAAGGTGGGCTTCCCTTCTCAAAAGCGTGAGGGAGCTCAGAAAACGTGGTGGCCGCCCTGGCACCAGCTGGAACAGCCACTGCTGAATTTTCGGCGAAGCTCATAGAACGCGATTTCTGCAGCTCTGGATGAAACTTCGCATTGGGGTGTCTTCTACTCTTAAATTTGCATGAAAATGTAAAGAAGTTGTGTTCAGACTCCATCTGTTCTGTGCAGGTGTGTACCTAGATCCTCGATAACACGTGAAGTTGTAATTCTTGACGCTCTGTAATTGTCTCCCTAAGTTCCTAAGCAGTGCAATGGCATAACCCTATCGAATGCTGCTAAGGTTTTTTTTAGAGGCGAAAGCCTTTAATGGCTCATAACCCCGGTCGAGATCATGTCCGTCTGTTGCATCGCCAACCAGAAGTCACGACAAAATAAGTGACGTCATACCGTCCGTCCGTTCATTATGCTCAACTAATTAAGAAACAAAATATTTGTGCACGATTGGATTCGAACCACCATCCTTACGTTCAGCAACGTTCAGCGTGCTAACGACTAAGCTACTTCCTGCCAACGCACACGTAGTTCTCCTTGTCTAGGATGTTGGAGAGTGTTTGCAGAAAGACGTCGAATGAGATGGATGCCTCCCAAATGCCCTCCAGTGTTTACAGCATTGAATATTGTCACGTAGTGGTGACGGCAGTCGAAGCAGCGATGAAGACAGACGAAAGGGTCTTCTAAAAGAAAACTGTTTATTGGGCTGACTTGCACCCAAAATGGACTGAACCACTCGGCGGCGGTGAAGCCACCAGCGTGCTCGGCGGTCGTCGAACTGAATGCCCGCCGCTGTCGGCCGTGCTCAATTTAAAGCTGACAGCGAACTTTCGAGATAAAGAGCGCAAAGTTACTAGAACGTTCCGGAACAACGTAGAATCAGCTCTTCCTGGCTGCGATCAATCGAGATAAATCTAGTCGCGTCTTGCGTCGCAAACAAAGCGATAAAGTGGTGTGGCGGCAGATTTGAAAAACGAGCGAACACTGCAAATATGCAAATATTCGCGGCATTACTCCCCTCTCAAAGAAGCATCTACCCGATGCATTAAAACAAATAATGCGACTAATAAGGGAAAAAACGGATCTTGCGAAAATAGAGCTTGGAAATGCAGCGGCCTTTACCGCGCATAATACGGCTTCAGACGGCGTCGCTGGGATGCAGTCATTGCGTCAGGGATGACTTCATAATCCAGTTCACCCAGCCGACGAAGAACCTTGTACGGGCCGAAATAGCGGCGCAAAAGCTTTTCACTCAATCCACGGCGGCGAATTGGCGTCCACACCCAGACTTGGTCTCCTGGCTTGTATTCCGCGTTGCGTCTTCGTAGGTTGTAGCGTCTGGCGTCGGACCGCTGCTGATCTTTGATCCGTAATCGGGCAAGCCTTCGAGCTTCTTCTGCGCGTTGAAGGTAGACGTCAACGTCGACGTTCTCTTCTTCTGTAACGTTAGGCAGCATGGCGTCTAGCGTGGTCGTAGCATCCCTGCCATGGACGAGCCTAAAAGGCGTCATCTGGGTGGTCTCCTGCACTGCGGTGTTGTAGGCGAAGACGACGTAAGGCCGGATGACATCCCAGGTATTATGTTCGGCATCGACTTTCATAGCGAGCATATCGGCGATGGTTTTGTTAAGGCGCTCGGTCAGTGCGTTGGTCTGCGGATGGTATGCTGTTGTCCTCCGGTGGCTGGTTTGGCTGTAGCGCAGGATGGCTTGCGTTAGTTCCGCCGTAAATGCTGTTCCTCTGTCCGTGATGAGCACATCGGGGGCGCCATGTCGAAGAAGAATGCACTCCACGAAAAATTTGGCGACTTCTGCTGCTGTTCCGTTCGGTAGGGCTTTCGCCTCGGCGTAGCGGGTCAGGTAGTCGGTCGCTATGATGATCCACTTGTTTCCAGATGTTGACGTTGGAAAAGGGCCAAGCAAGTCCATGCCGATCTGCTGAAAAGGGCCTTGAGGGAGGTTCGATGCGGTTCAGAAATCCTGCTGGTCGTGTGGGAGGAGTCTTTCGTCGCTGACAATCTCGGCATGTTTTCACATAGTGTGCGACATCGGCAGACAGTCGGGGCCAGTAATACTTGTCTTGAATGCGGCGGAGGGTGCGAGTAAACCCGAGATGTCCAGCTGTCGGCTCGTCGTGTGAAGCGTGTAGAACGTCTTCGCGGAGACAAGTAGGTACAACAAGGAGGTAGGCTGTTTTGTTGGCTGTAAAGTTCTTCACAAGGACCTCATTCTGCACACAGAAGGAAGACAGTCCTCGCTTGAATGAAGCGGGGGGTGAAGAAACCTTGTCTTCCAGGTACTCGATGAGGCCTTTTAGATTGGGGTCCGAGCGTTGCTGCTGAGCAAAAGAGCTTGCGCTGATGGGTCCCAGGAAGGCGTCCTCATCGTCGTCCGGCGGCGGTGCATCTACAGGGGCTCGTGAGAGGCAATCGGCGTCAGAGTTCTTGCGTCCGGACTTGTAAACGACGGTGACGTCAAACTCCTGGAGACGCAGACTCCATCGAGCGAGTCGGCCCGAGGGATCCTTTAAATTGGCAAGCCAGCAGATCGCGTGGTGGTCGCTGACCACCTTGAACGGCCGTCCGTAGCGGCAGGGGCGGAATTTCGACGTAGCCCAGATGATGGCAAGGCACTCCTTATCAGTTGTCGAATAGTTAGCCTCAGCCTTGGAAAGGCAACCGCTAGCGTATGCGATGACCTTCTCCAGCCCGTCACTTTTTTGAACGAGAACGGCACCTAGGCCCACGCTGCTTGCGTCGGTATGAATTTCAGTATCGGCGTTTTTATCAAAATGCGCGAGGATCGGTGGGGACTGTAAACGACGCTGAAGTTCCTTGAAGGCTTCTGCTTGCGGCGCTTCCCATTTAAATGGCACGTCTGTTTTAGTCATTTGGGTCAGGGGCTTGGCGATGCGCGAAAAGTTTTTCACAAATCGTCGGTAATAGGTGCACAGTCCGAGAAATGTGCGCACTGCTTTTTTATCGCCCGGCGGTGGAAACTGTTCAATAGCAGCTGTTTTCTGCGGGTCCGGGCGTACTCCCTCCTTGCTAACGATGTGGCCTAGAAACAGTAGCTCTTCGTAGGCAAAGTGGCACTTCTCTGCCTTCAAGGTTAGGCCAGACGACTTGATGGCGTCTAGTACTGTTCGAAGCCTTTTGAGGTGTTCTTCAAAGTTTGAGGCAAAGACAACGACGTCATCTAAATATACCAGACAAATCTGCCACTTCAGGCCTGCCAGCACTGTATCCATTACTCGCTGAAACGTCGCCGGTGCAGAACAGAGACCAAACGCCATCACCTTGAACTCAAACAGCCCATCCGGAGTTATGAATGCTGTCCTCTCGTGATCTCTTTCGTCGACCTCAATTTGCCAGTAGCCGCTCTTGAGGTCCATCGATGAGAAATATTTGGCGTTGCAGAGGCGGTCCAGTGTGTCGTCGATGCGGGGGAGGGGTAGACGTCCTTCTTTGTTATGTTGTTCAAGCGGCGGTAATCCACGCAGAATCGTAGTGCGCCGTCTTTCTTTCTCACTAGAACAACCGGTGCCGCCCATGGGCTGTTTGAAGGCTGGATGACGTCGTCGCGAAGCATTTCTTCGTCTTGGTCCCGGATGGCTTGTCGTTTTCGCGGAGACAGACGGTAGGGGCTTTGACGGAGAGGTCGGACGTGTTGATCCGTTATAATGCGATGCTTGGCAATTGGCGTCTGTCGCACCTTCGGCGATGTCGAAAAGCACTCACTGTAGCTTTGAAGCAGATTGCGGATCTGGTCTTGTCTGTTCCGGTGCAGGGTTGGGTTGATGTCGAAAGTGGGCGAGTTCTCTTGGTCAGGCGAATCTTCTGCGGAGGGGTCGGAGAGGGCGAAGGAGTCTCGTACGTCAGATATTTCGTCGAAGAAAGCAATCGTCGTTCCTCTGTTAATATGCCGGTATTCTTCGCTGAAATTAGTCAGCAGTACTTCGGCCTGGCCATTACGGAAATGTGCGATGCCTCTTGCGATGCTGATTCCTCGGTCTAGAAGCAACTGCATGTTCCCCTCGATGATGGCTTCAGCGTTAATGGCTTTCGTGGCGCCTACGGTCACGATAACGCTTGAACGGGGTGGGACGCTCACTTCTTCCTCCAGGACACTTAGGGCAACGAGATTTTCCCGAGTTTTCATCGAAGCGATGTCTTCGTCCGTCGAAAGCGTGATCAGCTTGGATCGCAGGTCGATGATCGCTTGATGCTCATCAAGGAAATCCATACCCAAGATCACTTCGCGGGAGCATTGCGGTAGCACAACAAAGGTCGCAGGGTAGGTATGTCCTTTGACAGTCACTCGCGCTGTACATCGTCCTGATGGCGTAATGAGGTGGCCCCCTGCGGTGCGAATTTGTGGGCCGTCCCAAGCCGTTGTGACTTTTTTCAGATGCGCAGCGAATGTTCCATTCATCACGGAGTAATCGGCTCCTGTGTCGACTAGAGCGGTAACTTTCCGGCCGTCGATAGTCACTTCTAGGTTGGAGGTCCTGGCTCTTGCATTGCATGTCGCTCTCGGCGTCGGGTCACGGCTTCGTCGCGTATGCGAGTCACGGTTTGGGCGTGTGGTCGGAGCTCCTCTGTTTGGCGGCGTCGATTTCAAGGTAGCTTGCGTCGTGGTCGAGGTTCTCATTGTGTGCGGCGTCGGTGCAGCGAGTGTCGGTTCTTCATGCGGCGTCGCGGGTGCAGCGTCTTCATGGGGCGTGGTCGGTGGAGGATCTTCGGCGTTTAGCTCGTGAGCAACCTCACCTCCAGAGGTTGCTGCCTTTAGTTTCCCCTACGGGGGCTAGGAGACCTTCCTCGTACCGCGGCTGCGTAGCTGCGGCGTGGCGACGCAAAGCGCGAGGTTGACGGCGATGGTGAGCGCGAAAAGCGGTTCGGCGTGTACTCTTCTCGACGCAGGTACTCGTCGATTTCCTGCGGACGTTGTCCGAAGCGTGGTCTTGGGGCGTTAACGGCAAATCTTCGAAGACCGATACGTCGGTACGGGCAGTGACGAAGAATATGGCCGGCCTCACCGCAATGGAAGCACAGCGGCCGTTTGTCGGAAGTCCTCCAGGCGTCGCATTTCCTGGGGCTTGAGCGTCGGTCATAGGCTGGGCGGGCGGGGGCTGGGAGGCGGCGTTGTGGAACAATTGGCTCATCTCGGGGAGGACGTGGGGGTTGTCGCTGGGGCTGAGCATTCCTTACTACAGCGGCGTAGGTCATGGCCTGGGGATCTGTGGCCGTCGGGTTGCCAAGTGCCTGTTGCACTTCTTCCCGTACCACATCCATGAGAGTCGCTGCTTGTGGCTGTGGGGAGGATGGCAGTAATCGGCGTAGCTCCTCTCGTATGATTTCGCGGATAACTTTCCGCAAGCTGTCGCTGGTGGTGGCCGGCGTGTCCGAACGGATTGCACAGGCAGAGGAAAGGCGATTGTACTGCCGAGCTCGGACGTCGAGGGTCTTCTCAATCGTGCAGGCATAAACTCCTCGACTGTTTTTGGCGGCTGGCGGACGAGGCTTGCAAAGAGTTGTTCTTTTACGCCGCGCATCAGAAATTGAACTTTCTTTTTCTCGGTCATCCCGGGGTCGGCGCGGCGAAATATGCGCTTCATCTCCTCGACGTAACCGCGGACGGGCTCATTCGGAAGCTAGATTTTGGACTCGAGGAGTCGTTCGGCTCTTTCTTTCCTCACGGCACTGGTGAATACCTTCAATAGTTCTCTCTTGAATAGCTCCCATGTCGTAAGGGACGACTCGTAGTTTTCGTACCACGTGCGTGCGGAGCCATCCAGTGAGAAGAACACGTGTCCAATTTTTGCCGCATCATCCCACTTGTTCAATGACGCCACGCGCTCAAATTGATCCAACCATTCTTCAGGGTCTTCGCCTAGGGATCCATTGAAAGTTGGCGGCATCCGCGGCTGCTGCAATATGATCGATGTCGACATCTTCGGAGAGGTTGCGATGCTCGTAGCAGCGTCTTTTCGCTGTCTGGTGCGGTCCGGCAGGGTCCCGAACTCAGGCTCTTCTCCCTGGAGACGTCGGCTGGCTCGCTGAGCTGCTGGCTCGTCCTCGGGTGCGAAGCGCTGAGGGCTGGCTTCACGAATTGAAGGGGGCGTCCGGAACCTGGAAGGCTACCCCGCACTTCCACCAGATGTCACCTAGTGGTGACGGCAGTCGAAGCAGCGATGAAGACAGACGAAAGGGTCTTTTAAAAGAAAACTGTTTATTGGGCTGACTTGCACCCAAAATGGACTGAATCACTCGGAGGCGGTGAAGGGATAAGCGTGCTCGGCGGTCGTCGAACTGAATGTCCACCGCTGTCGGCCGTGCTCAATTTAAAGCTGATAGCGAACTTTCCAGATAAAGAGCGCGAAGTTACTAGAACGTTCCGGAACAACGTAGAATCAGCTCTGCCTGGCTGCGATCAATCGAGATAAATCTAGTCGCGTCTTGCGTCGCAAACAAAGCGATAAAGTGGTGTGGCGGCAGATTTGAAAAACGAACGAACACTGCAAATATTCGCGGCAATATTCACTGACACTCGTGTGCTTAATGTTGTGTCCCCTGTGCTGTGTCCCCTTCTTTCGTTCTGTTCTTTGTCACCAGTGTTCTTTTCTAACGGCCACTTGCCCCTCTTCGCGCGCCGTCGCCAGATGCCCCCCACGGCGGGCCCCCGCGCCCTCTTGTTCTGGGAAGCCACTCCCTCGTGTGGACGCCGCGCCGTCCCCTCTGTCCTTCGGGCGGCAGTTCGGCTTCCGCCTCGGTCGACGCTGGTCGCACCCTCTTTAGTTGTAAATAAACAGTGCGAAATTATCGCGTGTCTTTTGCTGCATTGACAACAACTTCCGAACACGACAGTGGCGACAAGAAAGTGGATTCGACCCGCGCTACGCAACGCTATTGACAAGCCATGGCTACGCGAGGGTTTCCCAACCAAATACCAGAATTCAACGGCTCATCGTGGTCATCGTGGGTTGGACGCCTCCAGTTCTACTTTGAAGCTAACATCACAGACCCAGCCTTGAAGAGGGCCAACCTGCTGACGCTGTGCGGGGAGCAGACCTACGACACTGTCTGCGCTCTTATTCAGCCAAGCACACCAGCGGCAGTGTCTTACGACGACATCGTAGCAGCACTGCAAAAGCACTACGACCCAAGGCCATCCGAGGTCTACAGCCGGGCTCGCTTCCAACGAAGAGATCAACTGGAAGGAGAAACTGTGAGCGCCTATATAGCAGCGCTCAAGAAGCTTGCTGCCCACTGCAATTTTGGGACGCTGACCACAACAGCTACCGGGCAGGAAAGAGACGCAGCTTCTTCTGCTAACACTACCATGCTTCCCTTGGACGTGATGTTACGTGACAGATTTGTGTGCGGACTGAGTGACGAGTCACTGCAGCAGCGCATGTTCGCTGAGAAGGATCTCACGTTCAACAAAGCTTACGACATCGCCGTACGAGCGGAGAGCGCCGATCACCAGCAGGGGCAGATTCGCCGGAACACCGAGCCGGTATACCAAACAAACAACCAGATACGCAAACCTTCTGTTGTTTCGAAATTTTTTCCGCGCCGTAAGGGAAGAGAAAATCTCTTCCCTTACTGCGTAATTCAGGTGTCCACCGATATGCGCCATTTTCCTCTCACGGCCAAAGACGCCGACCACACCGGCTTTTCTGCCACACGAGCTCCTTAACGCTGTCGCGTTAAAATTGGTTTTTGGGGAAACGATATGGCGCGCTATCTGTCTCACATATCGGCGGACAACTGAACCGCGCCGCAAGGGAAGGCATAAATGAGAGAGCGAAAGAAGAAAGGTGCCGTAGGGGTGTACTCCAGAATAATTTCGACCATCTGGGGATCTTTAACGTGCACTGACATCGCACAGCACACGGGCCTCTAGAATCTCGCCTCCATCGAAATTCGACCGCTGCGGCCGGGTTCGAACCCTCATCTTTCGGGCCAGCAGCCGAGTGCCATAACCACTCAGCCACCGCGGCGGGAAAAAGAAGAAAGGAAGAAAGAGGTGCAGTAGTAGAGGGCTCCGGAATAATTTCGACCACCTGGGGACCTTTAACGTTCATTGACATCGCACAGCACTCGGGCGCCTTAGCGTTTCGCCTCCATCAAAACGCGGCCGCCGCGGTCGGGTTCGAAGTATCAGTTGCTGGTTTCGGTAGGGCATGCGGTGCACGTCGCGAGACAAGGGCGACCTTGTGGACTACGAAGGCGGTCTCGGGGACCGAAGTAAAGGGCATTTTGTCTATCATCGTTGTCGACGACGGTTCGTCCTTTCATGTCAGCCGCTTCCAACCAGCCGGGGCGCGATCAAAGCAGTTCTGTTTCCAGTTGCAATATAGTGTATCTGAATCGGCGATCTGGAGCAAGTTTTATTTCTTTACGGAGAGCGTGTTTCAATAGGGCATTTAAAGTGAGCTAAAAAGTTTTGCTTCGACTTCGATTCGTTCTGCGCCGCGAATGTTTGCTAAGGCCGCTGAAAAACAGGCGAGTGCTATATGGCTCTTCAAACAGCGAAAAAGACGTTACGAACGCAGCGAGAGGTGTTCAGCACGCCACCATAATACGACAAAGAGCAGAAATGAACGTGCCGGCATTTAAAGCACATGTAGGGACCCGCATGACCAGTGCCGGCCACGTGCAGTGGAAGAGAAAGTGGTGCCTGGAT
Organism: Amblyomma americanum; assembly: GCF_052857255.1. Taxonomy (NCBI): domain Eukaryota; kingdom Metazoa; phylum Arthropoda; class Arachnida; order Ixodida; family Ixodidae; genus Amblyomma; species Amblyomma americanum. The sequence goes on from NC_135497.1 coordinate 242,657,171, forward strand.
GTGCAACAGGTCGTGGTCGACGGAACGCAGCCGCGGCGTCCGCGAAGGCTAATAATAATAATAATAATAATAATAATAATAATAATAATAATAATAATAATAATAATTGATTTTTTGGGGAAAGGAAATGGCGCAGTATCTGTCTCATATATCGTTGGACACCTGAACCGCGCCGTAAGGGAAGGGATAAAGGAGGGAGTGAAAGCAGAAAGGAAAGAAGAGGTGCCGCAGTGGTGGGCTCCGGAATAATTTCGACCACCTGGGGATCTTTAACGTGCACTGACATCGCACAGCACACGGGCGCCTTAGCGTTTTTCCTCCATAAAAACGCAGCCGCCGCGGTCGGGTTCGAACCCGGGAACTCCGGATCAGTAGTCGAGCGCCCTAACCACTGAGCCACCGCGGCGGGTAAGGCTAATAGCGCACTCTAACGTTCTGTGTAGCGCCTGCTGCTGCTGCTGGTGGTGATAATAACTTTATTGATAGAATTATGTAGGTGGGTCTCGGTGTCGAGTCACTATTCACATATATTGACGTGGTCTGTGGCTCTTGTAAAGCAGCTAAAAAGATGTGTGTGTGTGTGTGGGGGGGGGGGGGGGGTGTTTGGCTAATCACGGAGGCTTCCAAGACTAGAGTGCAGCTAACGCCATGTATGAGCAGTCTTTAGATTGCGCTACGCGTTCCTCCCATTCGATTCCAAAATTGCGGCGAAGTTGACGTCAAACCAACGTGGCTTTACATGGCTACGTGCCAAGGCAAGAAATTGGGCCACGCGTCGCTGAAGGTATAGAAAAGGGGGCGGTCAGAAAAATTTATATAGACTGACAGACACAGATCAATAGAATACGGCTAGTAGCGCCTATTATTCGTCTCCTAAATGTACCACGCCTGCTTGTAAAGCATTTCATACTCGTCCCAGCTGTAGGACGAGATACAGTGCAATTTTCTTTTTTTCACTTTTATTCAGAGCACACAGAAGTTACAAAAAGCACACACAAAAGCGTTACTATTCACTCTGGAAATGAAGGTGTGCTGCTAAACGCGAGAAGATCAAAAGGAAAAGAAAAAAGTAGAAAGGTTAATGCACCGTGAAGATCCTTGCCTCATTGTCCTTTTTGTAGGCTCGGTCCCGACGGCCGCTATATCGACACCAGTGCATTGGGCGCCTGAGTACTGGAGGCGCTCTCTCTCACTTGCCATATGTGTCTCTGCACATCCCTGATCGCGGTTTCACACGATCACGCAATCCTGGCACTCATTAGTGTCCAAGGTCATAGAAAAAAAGGAAAGTGCTCTCCCTTTGCCAGGCGCACTAGGCGCAGTCCTCGCTCCACACCCGCTCTCAAAAAAGTTCCACTCCGCTAGAATGAAAACCCGCCACCGCATTCCGTCGATGATGATGAAAGATTCGTTCTGGTTCTGCCAGCTTCGCTGAAGCCATTCTGATTTGCATTCCGTCGCTGATGAAACACTCTGGTTCCGTTACCTCGCTCAAGCCGCACTGCGTGGCATCAGACCTCTGCGTGGAGTGCAGAGTCGCAGCACCTTTACTGGCAGCTGCGGCCTCTGCAGCTCCCCACTCGCCGCCACTGTGAATCACCTTCGGGCTCCCGGCCCGTGGCTGCCTGCTTCGCATCTGGTAACTCTGGCCAGGATGAATCACTTTGGGGCACCGGGTTCGTGGCTGCCTGCTTCGCATCTTGTACCTTGGGCCACGATGAATCACCTTGGGGCACCGGGTTCGTGGCTGCCTGCTTCGCATTCGGAAACTCGGGCCACCATGAATCACCTTTAGGGCACCCAGTCCGTGGCTGCCTGCTTCGCATCTGGTAACTCGGGCCACTGTGAATCACTTTGGGACACCCGCTCCGTGGCTGCCTGCTTCGCTTCTAACTCGTGGATTGCCACCGCACAAAACGCGTCGCTGGCAACCAGGCTGACGAAGAAGTCGCCTCTGCCTTGTCCTCCTGCACACCCGTCTACTCACGCCCGAGGACGCTAGCACCAGGGCCGCCGTGGTCGCGACGAGAGGGCGTCGGCGCATATCTCCTGGTCCACCAACCTGTTCCTCTGGATGCGGGGTAGCTCCGTTCTTCCTCGTCGTCACGCTTGAGCTTCCTGGTGTTGTCGCTCGGGGAGGCGAAGACGGGCATGGGCCGTCCAGGAGGAGCGCGATGGTCACCTGCCGGCTCTCGATGGGGTTGACCTGCGCCTCGGTCTTCAGCGTGCCCTTCTCGTCGATGCCGGCGAGCCGAGGCGCGCCGCGGCGCCATGGCGCCGGGCCGAACGGCAGCCGCAGCAGGAGGTGTGACCGTCACCACCACCACCCAGGATTTGAATGCGGCGTCAGCGATCCGAGCCTGTGGTGGCCGGCGGGGCGCGTGCCCTCCATCTGCTTCCGCTTCGTCGCCTCCTCCGCTGCTGGCAACGAAAGCTTAACAATGGCACTTGCACATCGCGAAGGACGCTCTGCCACGCTGAGTGGCCTTATAATTGCATCTTGCAAATCTCAAGATCTGTGGAGAGCATAATGCGCTCTCCGCATGCGGGTCGTGCAGGCACTACTTTTCAATTGTTTGCTTATTATTTCTTTCAGAGATGCCAGCGCCGCGTACTGGCAGAAGTTAACACAGCACGGAGTAATACTGTGGCAATAAAAAAGAACAATGACACGTGGCTGTGTATGATTCGTCGAAGCGTCTTCGTTGCTTCCACATGAATTCCAATAAATATTTTTATTGCTTACACGAGGCGTTCGGCAGAAAATAGCTACGCTGACGGTTTGCAAGGAAGATTTGAAAATCTCCCATGGAAAGAAATTTCTTTGTGTTCGAGACGGCCCTTTCCAAAACACTCGTAGTGGTGCGAACCCTTTCATGGCCAGAACTTTACGCGGCCTCTCTGACTTCGTCCTAATAGGTTCACGCATATAGCGGAACATAAAACGCATAGGATCAGGGGACATGTCAGCTTTCGTATACACTCCAGTCCCGTGTGTAACGTTGTGTTATCTGTGCTAAAGGTGTTCCACTGCCTACAGCACAGAGTGATGTCATTTCGCAATCCGCCAGTCAATGCACCGACCACGAAGGTGAGTTTGAGTCTCTCTTTCAGATGCAACAAATTTCGTGGAAATTGCTTCAGCGGTCGCCGAGGAAGAAGCGTTTCGCTGTTTCCAATTGTTTAGGCAGAGCCGCCCAAGCTAGACATAATCGTCTCGAAGACGGTTCGTAAACATGTACCATGTATTCCATCGTTATAACCTCGACAGGGATGCTGAGCAAGTAGAAGGGAAAGTGAGCCCTTAAAACAGCAGTCTGAATGCGGACGTGCGCAAGAGCAGCATGATTGCCCCCGAAGACGAAGAAAGAGAAGATAGAACAGGGCAACTTGTTGCGCTCAGGCTGCACTGGAAAAATGAAAATTGGTTTTTGGGGAAAGTAGGTTGCGCAGTATCTGTCTCACGTAATATCGGCTGACACCTGAACCGCGCCGTAAGGGAAGGAATAAGGGAGGGAGTGAAGGTAGAAAGAGGTGCCGTAGTGGAGGGCTCCGGAATAATTTAGACCATCTGGGGATCTTTAAGGTGCACTGACATCGCACAGCACACGGGTGCCTTAGCGTTTTGCCTCCATAAAAACGCAGCCGTAGCGGTCGGGTTAGATAGAAGTATGAGAAATGAAAATTGGTTTTTGGGGACAGGAAATGGGGCAGTATCTGTATCACATATCGGCGGACACCTGAACCGCACCATAAGGGAAGGGATAAAGGAGGGAGTGAAAGAAGAAAGTGGTTTAGTTTGGTTTAATGTCCCAAAGCGTTTCAGGCTATGCGGGAGACTGTAGTACTTGACTCTGGAAATTTCGACCGCCTGGGATTCTTTAACGTGCACTGACATCGGACACTACACGGGCCTCTAGAAGTTAGCCTCCATCGAAATTCGACCGCCGCGTCCGGGATCGAACCCGCGTGTTTCGGCCCAGCCGCCGAGCGCAATAACCACTCAGCGACCGCGGCGGTAAAAGGAAGGAAGGAAGAAAGAGGTGCTGTAGTGGAAGGCTCCGGGATAATTTCGACCACGTGGGGATCTTTAACGTGCACTGACATCGCACGGTACACGGGCGCTTTAGCTTTTTGCCTCCATAAAAAAGCAGCCGCCGCGGTCGGTTTCGATGGAAGCATGAACATTCTCCGCTCCATTCCCAGGCTTTACATGTTTTAGTGAGTTCCGTGAGTGGCCTTGAGTGGCGCAAACGCTGTAAGTGTTCTTCATTACTGTTGGAGAACATGACGCCGTGTTAGTGTACGCACGACCGCATTTTATATATAAAAGGACAGTGTCCATCGCTGTTTGGAAGGTGGTAAGAGCTGAACGCAGGCCGGAGGAGAACCTCTTGAATGCGGTCCTTCCTACGGTCGCCTACATTTACATCTCGTGCTTTATTATCCATTGCGTAGATCAATGGATGTACAGCAGCTGGCATGATGCGTCGATCACCATAAGGGCCGCGTTTGGGTGAGTTGGGTTTCCATGCTGAACGTAAAAGCACAAAAAACAAGGACATAGTATCAGACAGGCCACACTAGCGCTCGTGTTATCGGTCTTATTCTGTCTTTATTTTTTGCGCTTTTACGTTCCCCATAAGGTTCAAGGGTAAGTGCACTTTTTGTAACTCGTTTGAGCCATCTATAAACAACGCCAAAACTGGGCGTTCAATCCTGCTTTGCGATTAACACAAGTGAAATCCACGGGCTAGGTGACGATTGTATTAGTCTTAAAACTTGTATTGTCACCGAATCAGCTCACGGTGTTTTGAGCACAGTCGATGAGGGTGTTTACGTACAGGATTTCCGTTTTAATTTATACTCCGGCACTTTGCGGCTGACATCCATCCATTACTAAAAGATTGAATCAGAATAGTTAAGAAAAAATTCTGTGATGGATTGCAGTCGTCGTTTTAGACCTGGTGCGTGATCGGGATTTCGTCAAGTTAACGGTTGTACTACAACGCCAATTTCATAAAAATATATGCTTTCGTTGCTGGTTTCAGCAAATACGTTGCTAAACTGGTTACCACTAGTTTAATTCGGTTATTAATCAGTTCAAGGATTTTTTGGGCTGCGCAAACTTACCGGCTGAAATGTGGTGGCATATTCCCTTCGGCGATACCGTGGGTTATGCGGTCGTTTTCGCACTCTACATACAGGGCGTTTCATGTAAGACTCTCCACAATTTTTAAAAATAGTCTTTATGAGTTAGAAGAGCGCTTTTTTTGCCATAGCATTTTCAGCGGTGCTGTACATCAGAATAGCCCAGCCTGGTTAACAAATATTGAATAGTTAACCTTTTGACTATGACTGTTAGGCTCCTTAGCTATTGAGGAGCGTGTAGCCCACCGTATTATAATATCCATATGAGTTTTTAGAATTTCGAAAATGCGGTTGCTCTCGGCGCTGTAGCCCAACAAACTTTGGCTACATCGCGCCAAAATACATGCGCTTTCGAGAAACTTTCAGGCAAAGCAACCTCTCCAGTGCAGGTAACTCGTCGACATAGGCAAAATATGTTTGGTCAGAGCGCCGAGTGTAGCTACGTTTCCTAAATTATAAGTGCTGAAATGTATATTGCTTACGGTGGCTACACGCCTATAAATAAACAAGGAAACTAACAGCAGTAGTTAGTGGGCGGTTGCCTTAGAGCCCCAATACTGAAGGCATATAAATCAATTCTAAGGCCAATTCTCGAATATGCCTGCATTGTGTGGGACCCCTACACTGCAGATGACACCCAGAAACTAGAAAAAAATGCAACGTCGTGCGGCTCGCTTTTCTTTCAACGGTTACTGGCGCCGAGACTCTCCTTCCGCCATGCTGAAACTTGCAGACTTAGAACCGCTTGTAGATAGAAGAAAGCCCGTCTCGATTTCCTTCATTCATTATACTTTTCTTGACTTGGTATTCGATCCGAAAATCAAATCGCTAGTTATTCTAGACAAGCCTCGCGCCACAAGCATACCCTTAGCCTGGGACCTATTTTTGCACGCACAAATACATACAAGTATTCTTTTTTTCCAAGAGCAGTTTCTTAATGGCATGTTCAACCGCAGAACTCTCCGTGGCTTTCTAATCATTCCTGATATCTTCACTGCTGGCTTAGTAGCTGCACTGTAACCGAATTTTCAATTGTTTTTGCATTGTTTATTCTGTGGCATCTATATTGTTCTGTACTATCGTACCTGCTTTGCTTTTCCCCTGTATGTATTTCCCTCTCCTGCTTGGAAATACAGCATGTCCGTAGTATTCAATAAATGCATAATAAATAAAGAGGTAAATACTCAATGTTGGTTAACGAGCCTGCTAGTTAGCACATACCTTAGCTGTGTTCTGACGTACCACACTGCACCAGACATGCTAGCAGGTGACGGCAGCGTGACATGTTCGTAACACACTTGCAAGTGTGGTGCGCCTAGTTCTCTTTCTTTGTCCACGGACCGTTCGGTCGGGAATGTTAACATTAGTTCACGAAGGTAGATAGGCGCGCCATATTACCGAAAGAAATACAACCCAAGAATTAAGCATTCGACAAACACAGCGAACCACCGAATGAAAGTTATGTCATGAATCTTTATTCTAGAGGTGCAAACTCCAAGTCGTGTCACTCCGCGGCGTCCTGCTGTGCGAATCTGCGGTCAGCGCCAAGGTTTCATAACCTCTTTCAGTGCCATTGCAAGCGTGCGACTGATCACAGAAAAGTACATACATAGACCTTGCATAGGGAGCGAAATGAAAGGCAAGCGCGTTTGTAGCACCCCGAGCAAACTCTAAAACAAGAATTATCGAGTGGAAAGCGAAATGTCGCCACCCTAGTCACCGATGTTAAGGCAGTTATGAGAGACCATACGTTTCGGCCGGTATTCCTATACCATTGTGAACTCCATGTAGTATTTGGCTACTTTTACGAAAGCACCTGCATTACATGTGACGACAGCTTTATCAGTTTTGTACATTTCCTGTACTTTGGTGATTTAAGCTTGTTCGAAGGGGACAGTTGGGGGCGACACTTAAGCTTCGCCTTAAGGATGAGTCAATAGCGTTAATGAGTAACTGCCCATATATCTGTGGAATCGGAAATTCTCAACTTAACACTCATATGCTCCTGGGGGTTCTCATCCCACTCCTTGCGCAGTGGTTAAGGGATGCGCCACCGCCCTGCCACGTCAGGTGCTGCCACCGGTGGGTCTTGTGCGACCCGAGTTGTTCTTCCCGAGCAACCACTTGCGATCAACATTTAACTGAACTGCCACCTGCTAGTGGGGTCACTTTTCTCACAATCCGGTGGGTAGGTTGGGGTGACCCCACAATGTCTCGTGACCTAGGTTGCCCACCTAAGTTCAGACTCCGTGGTTGGCGCCCTGGCTCACCCTGCGCCACCTTTTTGACGCTCAGAACGCCGAAGCCGTATTTGCTGCGTTACGGGGCCTTTAACGCTACCGTGTTAATATAATTTCGTTATCGTCTTGCGAGCCGATGCGGACGGCCTCTCACCCACAGTTATCGTAGAAGACATGCGTTACGCCTTGATTAGAATGACGACCATCCGGTTGGCACCTTCATAAGCGAGCTGTTTAAGTGCGGTCAGCTTGCCTTCCTTCTCTTCGTCATACACCGTGACAACGACGTTGATGGCAACGTCATGACAGCACGCGGCTGCCTTGTCAGCTAACTCATATTTGGGTTCCATAAGGTCTGCAGCTTGGGTCATAGCGTTAATTGTGCGTAATATTTAGCGCCTTGAGCGTTTAAGGCGCTTTGTACACGATGGTGCATATTGAATTCAGATATTTTTTCTGGCGGCGCATGACAGCTAGCAGGTATATCTTTGTTCGAGATAAATTTAGAACCTTTCATATCCTAAACTAGGTGTACTTATACTTCAATTAGCGGACACAGTAAATATTATTACTTAAAACAGTAGCACGTCTTGCGCCATTTTCACAGGGACTGATTTGGTCATCGGTAATAGATACCACATTTCCGCTGTTCTATCGTCATGACTATTTTTAAAATAAACTCATATATACCAATTAGACAAATCCTGGTGTATTGACGTCGCTATTTCCAGGTATGACACTTTGTATGAAATTCTGTACGTGCCTCTAAGCAAATGCAGTTCGCATTTGCCGCTGTAAACCAGACTAACTGTATTCCTTGAGGCCCGAATAAATTTTTTAGGCGTAAAATGAAATTCGTGAAGAGAAATGGCGAGCGGGCCTCATCATCAAAGTTACGGGGGGCTGACTTACACTATTTTGTTGCGTCATGTGCTGCTTGCTGGGGCGTCGACATTCTCGCTGTCCAAACGCCGTCACCCATCTAGTCGTCTTCGACTGGTCGATCCATCTCGTTGGCCGGAGCGCTCGACTGAACCATAATCCGCGCCTGCAGCCTGGCGATATCCCGTCTCAAGCATGCAGTTCTGCGAGGCGCAGTCAGGCCTATAGAATATCGCCGCCGCGCATGATGATCGAAAGTCCACTGAGGAACAGGGCCAAGGCTCCTCAAAACTGTTGAGCACACACCGGAACCACTCAGGAGAGCATCCACTCATTCTCAACAGGCAGGTCCGAAATTAACCGGTTGAAAATAGGAACAATTAACGGAGCTGACGCGAAGAGCCTCCCTTCGGTCGCATCAGGGTCTCTGCTTTTCGGAGGGGGGATCAGAGAAAGAAAATTAAATTCTTTATCAAAGCGCGGATCAGCACGATATTGCAACGTCTGAAATGGCGTAACAGCGCTTTCGTTGAGTGAAACTCTCTGACGCCTTAGTGATGGCTGTTGCAGAAAACGTGCAGGCATGCGGCCCCGACTGACGAAGGATAGGGCGTAGTGGTGGCAAGGCACAGGCTCATTCGTCCTGTAAGCAAGCCGGGAGCCTGAGCTGCATACGGAAGAGGTCACACACCTACTGAGACTGCGTTGTTGTGTACCCTGCAGCCTATATAGAGGGCAAAGTTGCGTACCTGCGGCCACGGTGCTATATAGTCGGTCACTACGTGCATGGTGTACGGGCATTGCCGCGATGCGAGTAAGCATATCCCAGCAAGCAACGTACCTCCCTATGTGCGCTCAAAAAAGATGGAATGTCCCTGTCGCAGTACAACATTCATCACACATTTCTAGACCGCAGAGGCAGGACATAGAAACACAACCAAAAGGGCAGTTCTCCCACTAAGTTTTTTTTGTGTGTTAAGCAGCAACAAAAACTAATCATATTATTTTGGTCCCAAAAAGCTAACTGGGTATAACGTTTCGAGCCCAATGATTTTCAGCAAGAAATAAAAATCGACGTGATCGCTCTTTTTTCTCTCTCCCACGCGCCACAAGGTGCGGTTTGCTGTTGCACTCGTTGTTTTGAGAGATCAAGCAACAGTTTCGTTCGAACAGCCGAAGGAAGCGGCTAACACCGCATCTCTCTCGGCGCATGCATTTCTCGCACGTGGGCCGTCGGCTCCCTGTCGCAGACAGACGACAGCGGTCTGCCTTTTCATCGCAATGCGTGCCCGTCATAGGCAGGAGGGACCTTCGGGGACTCACCACCCTCTTGCTGAGAGTGCCCATGGATTACCGTGCTCTACCTACTTCGCCATCGCCCAGCCATCCTATCGGAGCAGTATAGTTTGTGTTGTGTTCGCGTCGCTAGTGGGTCCGCCCACCCCCCCCCCCCCCCCCCACAATCGGATTACTTGTGCCTTGATCTTGGCTCCCACGCCGGACATGTGCGCGGTCTGCCGCACCTCGTTCCGGCGCTAGACGTCCCCCCCCCCCTCCCACCCCACGTCTGGCTCCAGCAGTCTTATGCCCACACTTAGTCACAAGAAAATAAATCTCAAATGATCGTTACGAGGGTGTAACGCGTATGTTTAAGCGTTCCCGGCGCAGGACAGAAGGCTGCGTTGATTTCATGGTTGCAGCTGCAGCAGCCTTCTATTTAATCCCTGGGTTTCCGTTGGCAACGTCGGCAAGGTGGGTTGGTTTAGGCACATTTTTTTTATTTCAGCCTAGTAGAACTAAAAATACTTGTTTTATGTTTTGATAGAAAGTCGGTGAAGCTTGCTCTGAGGCTTATGTTGGTCCCTAAGCGAGAGGGGGGTTTCAGTTTGTAGAAAACCCGTGACCTGAAGCCGCGCATCAGCATGGTGCGCCCATCTCGTCTTTTCTTTTGGCCACCCAAATTACTCTTTACTTGCGTTTGCTTTTGCGTGTGCATGTATGCCTTTTGTAGCCAATAGAATGTTTGCTCAAAGTGCACCAGCTTCCAGCCTGCATTATGTATTTCTTTTTTCCCCTTTTCAGACTTCTCAGAGCTAAAGAAAAAGGGCCCATTATTATATGGTGATTCCGATGCTGATGGTGATGATTATATGTAGTGCTACGTACACTGTGTATTGAATGGTACCTTCATATGCGTCTGCTCTTTGTATTCATTTAAATGCAAAGAGCACAGTTGGTAAACTGAAATGACTTCTATATGCTGCAAGTTGCTGTTATATGGGCAAGATCGGGTGATCTTTAGTTCATATTTCCTTTGTGTGTAAAATGCTAGGTCATATCATGTAAACAGGTAAGTGCAGGAGAGCCGTCCCAGCACGCATTCACATGAATGGACAGGTGTATTACACCCACTGTAGCGTATGTGCCTGGAATTTGGGATATATGTGCGCTCAGATGTCTAAAGGATGCGTGAAAAAGGGTGAATAACTTTATTGATCCGCAGCCGCGAAATCAAGCACTGGCGTTCCGGGGCTTTCGCTTGGAAGCACAACTTTTTGGACGCTAGAAGTTGTGGGGACCTTTTTTGGATGTGTTCGGGAATAATGAGAACCTCTTCGGGCTATTCCAAATGTCCCGATTGGTTATTTTTGGAAGATTTTGACCCGCCGCGGTGGCTCAGTGGTTAGGGCGCTCGGCTACTGATCCGTAGTTCCCGGATTCGAACCCGCCCGCGGCGGCTGCGTCTTTGTGGAGGCAAAACGCTAAGGCGCCCGTATGCTGTGCGATGTCAGCGCACGTTAAAGATCCTCAGGTGGTCGAAATTATTCCGGAGCCCTCCACTACTGCACCTCTTCCTTCCTTTCTTCTTTCACTCCCTCCCTTATCCCTTACCGTACGGCGAGGTTGAGGTGTCCAACGATATATGAGACAGATACTGCGCCATTTCCTTTCCCCCAAAACCAATTATTATTTTGGAAGATTTTGAGGAGGTTTTGTGTACGGCCCGCCGCGGTGGCTCAGTGGTTAGGGCGCTCGACTACTGATCTGGAGTTCCCGGGTTCGAACCCGACCGCGGCGGCTGCGTTTTTATGGAGGAAAAACGATAAGGCGCCCGTGTGCTGTGCGATGTCAGTGCACGTTAAAGATCCCCAGGTGGTCGAAATTATTCCGGAGCCCTCCACTACGGAACGTATTATCCTTTCTTCTTTCACTCCCTTCTTTATCCCTTCCCTTACGGCGCGGTTCAGGGGTCCAACGACATATGAGACAGATACTGCGCCATTTCCTTTCCCCAAAAACCAATTAAAAAAAAAATAGGTTTTGTGTTTATTGGGATGGTCCTCCGTACTCATTCTTATTGTATACTACAGTAAAATTTGCCCACATGGGCCGGACACATGATATACAGGCCAGAACCCGCTGTGGATGTAAACGCATCTTAATTTCTGCAAAAAAATTCAAGCCTTGCCTTCACAAATTCATGCAATTCTTATGGGGAAAAACATAGATCGAGAAATTTCCTGTCTATGTATCTGTCTTTGGCACTCAATAAAGACAGAACTGACAGGTTTTGCTATTTCTGCTGCGAACGGCAAGTGAAAGTATAGTGATGTAGCCACCAGACGAGGAGGCAAGCTGGGACGCATGTGTCGACGACATACAAGCCGGCGAGTGTAGAACTGAAGCGAGCTCTTTATGAGCAAATTTGTGCCCACGGAGGATTGAAAACAACTAGGCGGCACCGACAGCAATGCGCACACCCGACGGTGGCCGGGCTCGGAATCAACTGTGGCTCTCGGCCAGGGTCTACATATTCACGACTGGAAACTGCTGGCAACGCACTTCCGATGCGGCGAACTCTCCTGAACGTCGTGGAATTGGCTGCGCATCATTGCGGTATTTACCCTACTGATCTGGGCGCATCGAAAAGCAAGATTACATGCCGCGCACGCGGCTAACATCGACCCCCCCCCACCCTCGCACACACACACACACATGTACACCTAGCGCGAGCCCCGCGCGGCCCCTTGCACGCTGCAGCTCTTATCATTGGGCTGTCGTGGACTTCATGGCTACGGATTCACGGCAGCTTTCCCGCGCAACTCAGCGTGCTCACGCCATTCCTTTTGGAACTGATGCAGCGCCGCGTATCCCAAGTCCTGTGCGAGCTTCACGGCCCTAGTAATGCCGCTGTTCGCGGTGGCGTTCGCGGCGATGGATTTCCTGCAATGGGCGACTCCTAGCACGCACCCTGCATCCCTCAGCGCCTCCGACGACTGCAGCGTGCTGTTGGTGTCAGAGTGGCCGTCCACTGCGGTTGTAGGCGGGAGGGACCTTCGGAGACCCACCACCCTCTTGCTGCGAGTGCCCATGGATTAGCCTGTTCTACCTACTTCGGCATCGCCCAGCCGTCCTGTCGCAGCGTATAGTTTGTGTTGTGTTCGCGTCGCTAGTGACTCCCCCGGCCGCCGGATTACTTGTGCCTTGATCTCGCCTCCCACGCCAGACTGTGCCGCCCGCGTGGTGTGCTGGTGCGCCGCGCCACGACTCCTACCTCAAGACGTCCACCCACCCCGTCTGGCTCTAAGCAGTCTTATCCCGACACCTAGTCACAAGAAAATAAAACTCGCAAGATCGTTACGAAGGTGTAACGCGTATGTTTGAGCGTTTGCTGTGAGAAGGCGTATTACAAAAAGCTGCGTTGAATTCATGGTTGCACCTGTGGCAATCTTGCCATCCCTGCGTTTCCGTAGGCAACGTCGTCAAGATATGTTTGTTTAGGCACTTTTTTATTTCTGCCTAGTAGAACTAAAAATTATTTTTTTCTTCTGTTTTGATAACTCGTCGCTGAAGCTTGCTCCGAGGCTCGTGCGAGTCTCTAAGCAAGAAAGGGGTTTCAACATGTTGAAAATCAGTGACCTGATACCGCATATGTGCCGCATACGCCCACCTCGTCTTTTCTTTTGGCACCCAGGTTGCTCTTTACATGCGTTTGCTTTTGCGTGTGCATATATTCCTTTGTAGCCCAATGAAAGTTTGGTTAAGGCGCATCAACGTTGAGCCTGTATTTTGTTTTTTTTCTTCACTTTTCAGGTTTCTCAGAGCTAGAGAAAAAAGTGGCCATCATTATATATGCTGATGCCGTAGAGCTGTGTACATCGTTTATTAAATGGTGCATGCATACTCTCTGTTGTGTGCATATGAACAGGTAAGTACAAGACGGCCGAGCCAGCACGCATTCGCACGAGTGGACAGGAGTATTACACCACCTGTAATGTATGTGCCTAATATTTGGCACATATGTGCGCTTAATTATTCGCGTCTAAGCGCACATATGTGCCAAATTTCAGGCACATATGTGCGCTTGGACGCCTGCAGGCTGCATGAAAAGGAAGGAATAATTTTATTGAATCAGAGCTGAGAAATCGAGCATTAACCTTTTGGAGGTTTCCCTTGGGAGCATAACTTCTTGGACGTTGCTAGTTGTGGCCACGTTTTTTGAACGTGTTCGGGAGAAATGAGCACCTCTTGGGGAGAAAAAAGATGTCTCGATGGGTTATTTTTGGGATATTTAGAGGAGGTTTTGTTTTTGTTGGGTACTGTGACGTCCCCGTTCAGTATCGGACGAGATCGGAGGTACAAAATGTTCTTCGCCGGTGAGTAATCGCACAGTCGGGATGGCTGGACACAGGAATAGATGACACTCCGTGCGACCGACATGGGCCACACTGCCGGCCACGAAGTTCCTTGCTGACTCGCGACGTACATGTTTCTAGATCATACAGGCGCTACGAAAACATCGTGACTTCGCCACACGTGTCACTTCACCAAACACTGTACAATGGTCCAGAGAGTACCGCAGTGCGATCCCAAGAGTGGCGACGTCGACTGTTTTCCCGGCCACACGTGTGGGACAGGCCGGAAAGTGCAATGAGTTTTCAGGAGCGGTAGCGCGGCCTACCGCACAAGGCTGGCCATGCAGAGAAGCCAGTGTCATCTGGAAATGGAAGGAAGAGCGGCGAAAGCACACACAAGCGGACGCACAGCGCACCGCGGTACTACCTTGATTATGATAAGAATTAATAGCAGCCGGCACACGGCGCACCTAGGCGAAGTCGAAACAGGACCATGGAGACGCATCGAATCCAGGACGAAACGTCCTAGGAAATCCAGGACCAGACGGCGCAGTGCATCCGGAGCCAGGCTGCGCATGGGCGCAGGCGTTGCTAAGCATGACAGAGGAGCCGTTAACACATCACCTGTTTCCGGCGCCATCATGCAGGACAACGTAGGTCGTACTGAGGCGCATGGAAAGTCTAAGCGTTGCGCCCATGTGAGCAGGAAGGCGCACAGTCACTCGGAAGCTACGAAATCGCATGCCCCTGCTCACCCAAAAACACACAAGCATCGCCGCAGTAGGATTCAAGTCATGGCAAGGCAAAAAGACAGAGTGAAGAAGAGGATTAACTCACCCTCTAGCGCTACTTTAAAACAAGTATGATCGACGCAAGAACGGAACAATGTCCGGTACCTTGCGAAGGGAAAGCAGAAGTCGGACTGCCTTGGTCCATGGCTGCCACAAAAGAAGACGGTTCTCGTACTTCACATCATCCCATAGCACAAGCCTAAGAAGCCGGAGAACCTTACCTACTCTATGACGGTTCGAAAACCTTGCAGCACGCCATCCTCGAGAAGGAGAGCGGCTTTCAAAATTTTCCACCTGACTCTTGAAACCTTGCTTCTCAACATTCTGAAGGCTGCGACACTGTTACTTCTGCTGTACCCTTGTCGCACGGCCCCGATGCTTGCGCGGACGTGCAAACGGGGTTGAAGCCGATGGACACGACCCAACTGTTCCTCACACCGCTGGAGACGATGTGAAGGCTGGAGGATCTGGTTCGGAGTTCATCAACTCATTCGATCCTGAAGCAGCTGAGTGTACTGGTCGCTCATAACGCCAGGCCCGTCTTGCTCAAGCACAGGTCCCATTCTTCCGACGAGAGGAAGACGTGAATTCCATGGTTCAGCAGTGGCTGAAAGGTTCGTTTCCTGGCAGAAGCGATGCTAGCAGCATGCATGAACGAAACCGAGAACAAAACATAGTGCTTTCTTTTAGACCAATTCCAGAGGCAAGTGGCGACGGCAGGTTGGCGGACACTTTCCTACTGCACAAGCATAGGAATCCTGGGAGAGACAGTATCCATGCCTTCGACCCAGTCTGAAGATGATGTGACAGTCGTGTCCAAATGCTTCCTCGCTCGGGGAATTTTCCCGGCAAAGCAGTGCCACATGTGTGTCTGGCTTTACAGAAATGGTAGAGGCACAAACTGACTGTGCGGCGCAAAATACACAGCCATCGCCTGTTGTCGGCCCGCCTTTATACCCGCCATGAACAATAAAGAAGGCGGTACTCCCCTGGACTGCTCGACTTTGGCCATGTACACAGTGCTATATATAGTTGGTTGTTGTGGAGACGAGAAGCACAAATTTACGACCAGTGGCTCCGAGGTTCAGCAAAGAAAAGCGGAAACCCAGCCACCTAACTAACGCGCGGGGTGCGGTTCGCCGGAGGCTTTCGGATACCCGTGCCCTAAATGATCCGCGAAGCGCCGTCTATGGAGACACGTGGTGCCTCCCATGTCAGTACGAGAACGAGACCCGGCACACTGATGCTCTCTCCACGCAAAGTCGGAGTTGACCCGCGTTTCAAACGCATCGATGGCCGGTGATGAACGCGCGGACCGTGTCGCTTAAGGCGCCCGGCCTCCGCTCAGACCGACAAACAAAAGACAAACCGAAGTTCCCCCGCGGAGGCGCGCGGCCTCTCGGCCACGCGGCTCGGTAGTGCAACTGTACAAAACGAGACTGCGAACCACAAACCAAAGACAAACAAAAGCTTCCCCCGAAGACGCGTGGCGTCTTGGCGACGCGGCCTCGAAGGTGCAAATGCAAAAAAAGAACATACAAGCAAACGAGACACGAACAAGCTGAAGTGCATGACGACCTTACACACAGGGTGGCCTATTTTAGTCGGCGCTGACTTTGCGATCCTCACCCGGACTGGGGTACCCCACTTCAGGCCTCCATTGTAGGCGTGTGCGGGACGTATTCACGGATGCACTGTTTGTTTTACTCATCCATCCAGACTGAGCAACGCGGACTGTGCACCATTCCCGCAGTCCTACATTTGCTCCGGGCCTTGCGTGGTGGTCAGGTCCCGGCACTCCATCGTAGCACCTGGAGCAGCCAGACTGCTGGGGTATTGACCACCACCCTATCATCATCGGTCTCCATCGATCAAGGGCCCGCCGATTACGCCGTAGGTGTTCTGTGGTCAATTGAGACACCTCTCTTACCACCGTCGAAGATCTCTCTCTCTGCAGTCATTTACACTACTTGTGGACTGCATACAAACTGCGCTGAATAAGGCTACTACTGTCACCTGCACTGACGTCGATCGCCCGGCGCCGGATGTGGGTCTGCTGAACCTGTGGGCTGCTCGCCGACAAGCGTAGATGGCAGCTTCCCGAGGCCGCACTTCTGCGCAAGCACGGACAAGGCTGAATTACCTTACTGCCTAGACTCGCAGATATGAACATGATCTCTCGCGGAGTGGCATGCGTGGTGTGAGAAGTTCTCGGCAAAGTTATCGAACCCTTTTCTCTGTCAAGCGTTCCGTGCAATTGAACATGGTTCCCGCTGTCCTGATGCAGCGGCCACAGTATGCTTCGCAGCTAACTTAGCTCCGGATGATTTCGCCAGAGAGGCAGCGCGGAAGTTTTTCCCCAAGAATAATGCGTTGCCTCCAAGGGTCATAGGAGCCCCCTTAGCTGCCATTTAAGCATATGTCGATAAGCTGCCATCTAAAGCCGACGCCGACGGAATTGCAAGCCCATTTTCTATGCCCGTGTTGCTTGCAGCAATAGATGAGGCCCGTCGGAGGACTGCGCCCGGTCAGGTCTCCATTCCGTAGGAGGTTTACAAGAACTTGAGTTCCGCTGTAATCCCTCAATTCCTCGCCACCATTAACAGAAAACTGGAAATCGGCTTTTGTGATCACCATCTCAAAACCGGGGAAGCCGCCGACCGACCTTGGAAATTTCCGGCCTATACCTCTTAGGCCAACATTGTGCAAGCTTACCGAAAATATGCTTGCCACACGACTGTCCCCGTTTCTTGAGCACCATGCTTTCTACCACCCCGCGCAAATTGGCTTTCGTACGTTTATAGATACAGAAGATGGACTGGCTGTCTTGGCGTCAGCAGTTCTCGCATCAACTCTCAGCCACAATATACTTACTGCACTGGTCATGGACGTTGAAAAGGCGTACGATAATATCGGTCATGCTGCCATCCTGGAAACGCTTGACATGCTGCAGTTCCTCCTTAGAGTGCGCAATTTTTTAAATTCCTTCTTTGAAGGCTGACACTTTGCCATACGTCTCAGTGGTGAGGCCGTCGGATCATTTCTGCCTCTTCGCGACGTACCCCAGGGATCGGTATTATCGCCAACATTATTGAATATTGCTTTATCCCCCTTGCCTGGCGCTTCCATGATGTCTCATAGATTAACTTTTATTATACGGTGATAACATAACGGTGTGGAGCACTCACAACGACCTGATGACTAAAGCAGCAGCCCTACAATCAGCCATAGATATTATGTCTACTTATGCTTCATTTTTTCTTAAGATTTTAGTGAGCAAAACCACGTTCGTGTCAGTCGCCAACCGCTGGGGGCGCCGTACACTCGCTGCAACACCAATTCGTCTCCATCTATCTGGAACTACAATCCAAGAAAGTTTGACCGTAAAAATCTTGGCCTTGAATGAATATATAAATCAGAATCCCTTAGGTCGCAACCCTTCTAATATCCCAAGCGTCACATTACATGACTGCCAAGTACCATCAGCTTCCAATCTAAAGCATGACAGCTAAGTATTAGTATCGATAGATAGATAAAGAGGAGGAGAGAAAGGCAGGGATGTATTAGTATCGAAGAATAGTCTTTATTTACCTGGCTAATTCCACTGTTCATGCACTGCCCCATTGCTCTCAGAGCCTCGTCATTTAAGCTGTTATCCCTCACACGAGCTACTAATTGTGCCCATCAATTACCCCCTTCGCACAAAATTGATGACATACCAACTATGAATTATTCACTAGCTCCTGTCGCATATGTTTGTCATTATCCTTTTTTTGCGTTTCCTAATAAGCTCAGTGGCTAGGGCGCTCGGCTACTGATCCGGGGTTCCTGGGTTCGAATCCGACCGCGACGGCTGCGTTTTTGTGTAGGCATAATAGGCCCTCTGTGAAACACTCATCTGTAATGGGACAAAAAGCTCAACTTGCTTGCAATAATGCGCGTCACGCAAGAAAGTCATTGTCTCAGTCACCAATCATGCCCAAATTGTACAGAAACCATTATGTGCACTAATGATAGGAAAACATGTCCTGCACTTGTGAACCAAATTATTGTAAAGGTAAAGCTCTTGAATATTGCCATTATCTTCCAGGTACATAAGGCCTATTGTTTATTTAGTCGAAAGGATCTAATCACCCGCTTACTTCATTTAATACTGCCGGGCGCTCGCAGGCGCACTGGTTTTTTTTAAAGTATTTTCTTCATAATCTGCCCAATTTCAGTGAGATCTCAGCGCACACCATATATTATTGCGCTATCGTCCGAAGTTATTTTAACCCAATTGATTTTATCATATTTGCCTGACGAATAAGCTTATTTTCTGCCTGCTTTTACTACCATCTGCTATGAGATGTCTGTGCACGTTAAAGGTTCTCAGGTGGTCGAAATTATTCCGGAGCTCTCCACTACGGCACCTCTTCCTTCTTTTCTTATTTCACTCCCTCCTTTATCCCTTCTCTTACGCCGCGGTTCAGGTGTCCAACGATATATGAGACAGATACTGCGCCATTTCCTTTCCCCCAAAACCAATTAATATTACCAGTGTATCGGCTAAGTAGATGCGGCTCGGCGTCTGTGACGTCGAGTGTATTCCGCACACTGGATACGCAGCGCGCCCGCCCTGCCAGGTGGCAGCGACTTGGCGCCTGCAACGTTGAGTGCGTTCCGCAAACTGGATAGGTGCCCGCCACGGTGGCTCAGTAGCGCTCGTCTACGGATTGGCGGTTCAACAGCGCAAAAAAGGCAGGACACAGGCAAGACAAGCGCTGACTAGCAACTAAGTTTATTGAAGAACGAAAAGAGGTAAAATATAGTGAACGTAAACAATAATATATAAAAACAGAAAAAAAGGACAAAAGAGGGTAAACAACCTATGCTATATGCAAGTCCAGATACTGATTTTCCTTGTCACATAATGTCCCAGAAGGATTGCTGATGCATTTTTCTAATAGATTATGAATGTGATATGCTTCCATATTTTCTTGGACCACCTTGTTCTTATGGTGGAACAGCACTGCCGTCTTCTTGTACAGCGGTTCGCATTTGCATTTTTTGCAACGAAACTTTGTCCCAGGAGTCGGGCCATCTTTCTCTGTTTTCTCTTATGTTCTTTTTCGTGTTTGCACTTGCAACTAGCGCGATGAGCGGCAACATGGCAAAGAGGGTCATTTGTTCTTGCGCATTCGCGCTCCATTAACCTCTTCCCAATGGGCACTGAAACTGCCTCGGACGTCCTCTGAACGTTTAGGAAATCCGTGGGACGTCCAAGGGGGTTTCAATGCCCATTGGGTTATTGAGGCATCTGCCTGTTTGCCTAACGTAGGCGGCACCGCACTTGAAGGGTGTCTTGTATAGAACGTTTTCTTTGCAGTCAACGGAGGGTGACACATGTGGAACCTGGCAACCGACCTTCTTTGTTTATTGTGCCTGCGAGACTTGTTTGCACATGGCATTCAGTTTTCCAGGGGCAGAAAATACGACACTGACGTCGTACCTGCCTGCAACCTTCTTGAGGCCGTGCGACATGCCATGCTTGTAAGGGACTACAGCCAGTCTTCTTTTCTCCTTCCTTTCATAGGAGTTACCGCTCTTAACACTTTTCAGCAGCTTTTCTGAAGCCCTAGAGATGACGCGATCTGGGTAACCATTAGCGCGTAACCTGCACACTTGTGCAGTAATGCCGTCAGCAATCCTTTCGTGACATGACTTTTTCAGAGCAGATTTCCGACACGATAGTGCTATGCCTTCTTTGATTAGCTTGTAGTGACCCGATGAAAAGTTCAGCAACGGTTTTGCAGACCTCGGTCGATAACTCTAGCAAACATGTTCACGTTCGATAAACAAAGCCACATCAAAAACTGAAGCTGGTTATCATTGGGGATCTCAGTAGTGAACTTGAGGCCACATCCATATTCGCTGAAAGCTTTCAAAACATCAACCAGCCTTTTTGGGAAGCTGCCTGCACGGGTGATAACCAGGTAGCCATCTACGTACCCGAAAATACGAGTGACGAAGTCTTTTTACGCGCTATTTATGCCAGTGTCAACACCGCTAAGGAAGATATCAGCCAAAATGGGTGCAACTCTAGATCCTATGCAAACACCGGCTGCTTGTACATATGATGTTCCTTGTCATTCTACCACGGTCGCACACAAATAAAACGACAGAATTTCTAAAAAGCTTTCAATGGACAGTCTGCATTGGTCAATAAACACCCATTCATCGTTATCCTCGGTAATGAACCTCTTCACAGCGTTCATCAGTTCACGGTGTGGCAAAGAATAATATAGGTCCACCACTTCTAACCTGCGTAACCTGCACAAGTGTGCAGAGGCGACTTCTTCGTCAGCCTGGCTGCCAGTGATGCGTTCACTGCGGCGGCAATTCACAAGTTACCAGAATCGAAGAAAGCAGCCACGAACCGGGTGCCAAAGGTGATTCACGGAGGTCCGGGTTACCGCAAGCGAAGCAGGCAGGGACAGACCGGCAGCCCCAAGGTGATTCACGGTGGCGCGATTGGCGAGCTGCAGAGGCCGCAGCTGCCAGCAAAAGAGCTGCGACTGTAAGCTCCACGCAGAGGTCTGATGCGACGCAGAGCGGCTTGAGAGATGCTACCGGAATCAGTGTGTGTCATCAACGACGGAATGCAGAGCAGCGCGGCTTCGGCGAACCTGCCAGAACCAGAACGGACCTCTTATCATAATCATCGGCGGAATGCGGCGGCGGGTTTTCATTCTAGCGGAGTGGAATGAATGAATGAAAAACTTTATTGGTTCCTTTGGGAAGTAGTAGCGGTAGAGGACGAAGTCTTCGTCTTGAAGCTTGGGTCCTCCTTGGCCGTGGGTGGGCCCCTAGTCGAGGGCTCCACTGAGTCGGGCCACCTCGCTTGCGTGTGCTATGAGGGCCCTTTGGACCCCTAGCTCGCAGCTGGTGAGCCGGCTCTCCCATTGCTCCGCACTTGGTGTTTTGTGTTTGTGGAATGCTTGATTTCGTCCGCACTCCCATGTGACATGATATAGTGTTGGGTTTTCTCCGCACCACGGACAGTTAGCGCTATACTGTGTGGGGAACATCTTGTTTAATATGTATAAGTTTTGGAAGGAGCCTGTTTGCAGTCTTCGCCATCCTGTGGCTTCCTCTTTAGATAATTCTTTATGTGGTGGGGGTATTGGAATCTTGGCCCCTAATATAGGTTTAATAATTCCGAATAGCTGTCCCCGCAATTAATCTGGGGCCCCTCCGGGGTTAATGACGTTCCTGCTCGGCTTGTCATTCCTCGAGCTAGGTTTTTCTGCCCCTTCGTTGCCCCTGATCCCTGCGTGACTCGGTATCCAGATTATGTTGTGTATTGGTCGTCCCTCAGGGAGCAGAGCACTACTGAGGATCTTGAGTGCCGTGCTGCTAATTCTGCCTCTTGTATAGTTCCGGCACACCTCTTGTGAATCCGTTAAGATGTTAAGGGATCTCCCTGTCCTATATCTTTCATTCGCTGCCAGGGCGACAGCAATCTCCTCTGCCTCCGTTCTGTTCGATACTTCGGCTGTGAGGCTTGTGATGTGTTCTCTGTGGTAATTTACAACTACTGCTACCGCGCTATTTTTGTGTGTTTGGGGGTATAGGGAGGCATCAGTGTAGACTGTGTTCTCCCGATGCCCCATGTTCCTCTAATAAAATTCTGCCCTAACCTGTCTCCTGTTAGCATGGAGGTTTGGATGCATGTTTCGGGGGGTAGGTTGTATGCATAGCTTCTTTCTTAGCGGGTCTGGTATTGCAGCCCTGCTATTTTGTGGCTTTTCTATTTCCCGACCTAGCTTTGTCAGGAGCGCCCTTCCAGTCGTTGTGTTGCTAAGTCTTCGTATTTGTGCCTTGAGCTGGCATTCTCTTAATTCTTCGAAGGTGTTGCTGATTCCAAGTTGCATGAGCTTGTCGTTGGATGTATTTCTTGGGTGATGAAGAGCTGTTTTGTATGCCTTCCGGAGTATTGTCTCCGCTTGCTCTTTCTCTGCTTTGATAGTCACATGGTACGGTAATGAATATGTTACCCGGCTGACCACTAAGCTGTTGACTAGCCTGAGTATGGCCTCCTCCTTCATGCCATACCTCTTGTGCGCTACTCTGCTGATCATCCGGCCTACTTGTCCTGCCGCTTTGCTTAGCAGGCTGAGCGTATGACTGCACTTCCGGCTTCCTTGCAGCCACATGCCGAGGATTCTGATAATCTTTTGTTCCGGGATGTTCTGGCCCTCTAGTTTTATTTCGAGTGGAGCATCCGTAGGGTGCCTACCCACTCTGAGGAGCTCAGATTTTTCCGTGGAGCATTTAAGTCCTCTTTGTTTGTGTATTCTTCAATGCAGGTGGCAGCCTCTTGTAGCGCCTACTGCTTCTCCCCCAGTGAGCCTTGGGTGGTCCAGATGGTGATATCGTCTGCGTACATTGCATGACATATCCCCTGGACTTGGCTGAGTTTCTTGGCGAGGTTGACCATCGCTATGTTAAAGAGTATTGGCGAGATTACAAAGCCTTGCGGAGTGCCCTTGCATGGCGTTTGAAAGGTGTCACTCCGCAGGTCTCCTAGGCCTACCGCCGCTGTTCTGTCCGTGAGGAAGCTTCTAACGTAGTCATGGGCCTTCTTCCCGCAGTTGGTGGTGTTCAGTCCTTCCATAATGGCGGCATGGGATACGTTGTCAAAGGCCCCTTTAATATCGATGGCCATGACAACGTTCTCCCCGTTCTTTGGCATTGTTTCGAGTACCTCTTCTTTTAGTTGTAGCAAGATGTCTTGGGTTGATAAATTTGCCTTGAATCCGAACATGGTGTTGGGGTACCATTCTCCGTCTTCTAGATGCGTTTGTATTCGTCGGGTAACTATTCTCCCGTACAGCTTGCCTAGGCATGATGTTAGCGAGATCCGTCTGAGGTTTTAAATTTGAAGTTTCTTGTCGGGCTTGGGGATCATGACGACTACGGCGTGTTTCCACTCCGCTGGGACCGTCCCTTCTTCCAATTGTTTGTTTAGGTATAGGGTGAGTTGGCTGATTGCTTCGTCGCTTAAATTTCGGATTAACGAGTTATGAATCTTGTCCGCCCCTGCTGCCGTATGTTTCGTTGTTGCCCTTGTGGCCTCGACGACCTCTTCTCTTGTGATGGGTCTGTCCGTGGTTGGGTTTTCTTCGCCCTGGTAGTCGCCTTGGTAGCCGTCTACCTGGTCCTTCCCGTAGCATTTCTCTCGTACTGCCTGGAGCAGCTGTTCTTCTGTACCTTCTTACTGATGAATTAGCCTTTGGATGGATTTGCTGCTTTCCGCCTTGCTTTTGCTCGGATCCATGAGTGTTATGAAGATCTGCGACGTTCTAGCCGGGCTGAGGGTGCCATTCAGCGAGGTACTAAACTGATGCCACCCTTGTCTTTCCAGCTGCGTTGCATAATCCTCTGCTTGCCTGGTGATTTCGGCAATCTTCTTCTTTAGTTTTCTGTTTAGCTTTTGGCCCTTCCACCGCTTGGTCAGGCCTCGTCTTGCCTCCCAGAGCCTGAGGAGTCGCTTGTCCACTTCTGGTGCTTGTTCTGTTCGATCCACTTCTTTAGTGTAGAGATCCCTGATTTGTCTAAGCTGTTGGCTCCAATCTTCTGCCGAAGTTATGTCGTTCTTAAGTTGTTTGCAGTGGGTGCGGAAGGCATCCCAGTCAGTCAGGTTTCCCTTGCCGATCTTCCTATTGATGCTTTCTGCCTCTGTGCTGACCCTAATGATGTAGTGGTCGCTGCCGAGATTTTCTTGCAGGTTCTCCCATTCGATTTGCTTAGCGCCCCTGACAAATGTTAGGTCGGGACATGTGTCCACGCTTACGCTATTACCCTGTCTAGTAGGCTGAGTTTCATCTGTGAGTAACTCGCAGCCAATGTTTTCCGCTGCTGTGCAGATTCCGCGCCCCTTTTTAGCTTCGATCCTGCTGCCCCATTGTGGGCTTTTCGCATTAAAATCCCCTGCTATTATTAGGGTATTCTGCCCTGCAAGCTTCTTTGCTTCTGCAAAAAGCTTAATGAAGTCTCCTTTATTTTTAGGTGGGCTGTACAAAATTACTATAAAAGTGCTTTTAGCTTTTTTTTTCTCTTGGGAATCACTTCAGTTATTATGTGTTCTAGCTGTGTGTCTTCAAACTCCTTATGAGCTATGGTTGTGATTTTGTTGCTAATGAGAGTTGCTGTTCTTCCGTTCTCCTGACATGAGTATCCTTTTAGGGTTGGGGTGCAATTTGTCTCTTGTAGAAGTATTAGATCTTTTGGGTTTCCTCTAGTGTTAATGAATTGCTGTAAGAGCCCTTGCTTACGCCTGTAGCTCCGGCAATTCCACTGCCATATCTCTAGTTGTTGTTGTCCTGCCATGTTATCGTATTGATACTGTTGTTTGTTCCCTGGGATTCTGATCCAAACCTGCACTCATTGTAGAGGCGGTCCCTAGCGTCATTTACTGTCTTCTGTGTGTTTTGACTCTTTACATTGTTGCGGAAGCTCTGATCTTGCAGGGCTATCTTTTGATTTAGTTGCTGTATCTGCTGCTGCATCTGCTGCATTTGCTGCTGCATGAATCTCTTTAGATCGTCTATTGTTGAGTTTCCTCTCTCATTAGTTTGTAAACTTTCTACACTCTGTTGTGAGGGTGAGGGTGCCCTGACAGGCGAGCAGCCTGCCTTTCGCATCTCTTGCATTTCCGCTATTAATTCGCTTATTTGTTTCTTAAGCTGTCTGTTTTCCTCTCGGGTCTGCACTTGTTCTTTCCTGATGTTATTAATTTCGGCAGTAAGCCTTTTTTCATTTTCTGTTTGTGTGTTTGTGTTGTTGTTGTGCGGAGCAAAAAGCATCTTGGGAGGGCCGGCTCCCCGGCTCACCTTGACTCCGCCGCTCTTCTTCTGTTGCTGATTCGGCTTCACCCAGGACTGCTGCTGGCCCTGGCTGCTGCTGCGCCCCCGGCTGCGACTCCTGGATTCTCTCCGGTAGTAACCTTGCCGCTCCTGGTCCTCGTTCCGGAACCAGCGTGGTCTCCGTGCCCCGCCTCTGCTTCGGCTGCGGCCGCGTCGCTGCTGGCTCTGGCGTCCCCATCGCAGTTCGTTGATTGGCTTCAGTCGTTGTGCACAGTCCTTCGTGCCCGCCGCGTGGGAGCCCCCGCATAGCGGAGTGGAACTATATTTCGAGAGCGGGTGTGGAACGAGGACTGCGCCTAGTGCGCCTGGCAAAGGGAGAGCACTTTCCTTTTTTTCTATGACCGTGGACACAACTGAGTGCCAGGAATGCGTGATCGTGTGGAACCGTGATCAGGGATGTGCAGAGACACACATGGCAAGAGAGAAACTGACGTGTCGAAGAAAGTGTCGACATTGCGGTTGTCGGGATCGAGCACACGAAAAAAGAGAATGCGGCAAGGCTCTTCACGGCGCATTGACCTTTCTATTTTTTTTTGCCTTTCGATCGTTTTGCCTTTCTCTCTTTTTTCGTTTAGCAGCACACCTTCATTTCTTGAGTGAACAGTAACGATTTTGTGTGTGCTTTTTGTAACTTCAGTGTGCTGTCAATAAAGGTAAAAAATTAACATGCAGTGTGTCTCGTCCTACACCAGGTGCGAGTATTGAATGTTTTACAAGAAGGCGTGGTACATTTCTGGAAAGAGTAATATGCGCTACAAGCAGTACTCCATTGCTCTGTGTCTGCCAGGTCATGTAAATTTTTGTTGCCGTCCTGTTTTCTTTGGCTTCAGCGACGCGTTGCCCACTTCCTCGCATTGGCATGTAGCCGTGTAAAAGCTCGTTGGTATGACGTGAACTGTGCCGCCATTTTGAATTTGAACGAGAGAAATGCAAAGCGCATTCTAAAGACCGCGCATACAAGTTGGTAGATGCGCTGGAGTCTTGACAAGCCTCCGTGATTAGTCCCCCCACACGTTTTTTTTGCTGCACAACGCTCTCCACTTGGTTCGCTACTTTCGATATGTAGCGACGCCGTAACCAGCACCAGGAACGTGCCGAAGAAGCAGAGGTTGCACTAGGAGGCGCCATGTCTTAAGAGGTAGAGGAAGACAAAGTCGCTACTCAGAACGCTGGAATGCGCCATTAAACTTCGCTGACGCCGTCGCTGCGTTGCGTCACTCTTCGGTATCTTAATGCAAGAAATCTTGCTCCGGATCGCCAATTCGGACACGCTATAAGGCATCGAGAAACAGAACTGCTTTGATCGCGCCGCCGCTGGTTCGAAGCGGCTGACATGAAGGGACGAACGGTCGTCGTCAACGATGAGTCAAAATGCCCTTTAGGTCGGTCCCCGTGACCACCTTCGCATTCCACACAGTCCCCCTTGGCTCCTGGCGTGCGCCGCATGCCGTACTGATGCCAGCAAGTGATACTTCGGACCCGACCGCGGCGGCTGCGGTTTTGATGGAGGCGAAAGCGCCCGTGTGATGTGCGACGTCATGGCGCGATAATGATCCACAGGTGGTCGAAATTATTCCAGAGCCCTCCACTATGGCACCTCTTTCTTCCTTTCTTCTTTCAGTCCCTCCTTTATGTCTTACTTTACGGCGCGGTTCAGGTGCCATTTCCTTTACCCCAAAACAATTTTTTATTTTTTTAATAGGCCGCAGGCGTTCATTGAGTTGACTCCCGGGAATTTGAGGAAAGCTGCATAACTGGCTCCAAGGGTGAGCGGACACCTCAATCGCACTTTCAGGTACGTGACGGTGGTGTCCACCTGCGAAAAACTGGTTTCGCGCATTATTTCGTTATTAGAAATCCTAAGCCACCAGCAATTTTTTGCTACGTCTCGGGTTCAAACTTCCCTTCACGCAGCATAGAATGTCTGAAATATAGGTGCTGCTAGCTCTAGCCCTGATCGCGACAAACACGAAAGGATTGAAGAGACTTCCGTTCATCTCGGCCGAAGTTCAATCCGACCGTCTGAATCATTATTTAATTTGCTGGAACAGCAGGACCTACCGATTGCGCGACCTTGCCGAGTGGTTAAAAACGCTCCTTGCCATGCAGCACCGCGCTACTTATGTGGTTCGCTCAACAGCGGAGACTATTTTTATGCGACGCCACAGGAACACCTGAGGCAGTCTTCTCAACTGCCCGACTGTATTTTACAGTGACACTGCCCCTGGGCATGTAATATGTGCGTATACTGGTGTGTTCCCTGCGGAGGGTCGTTTATGTGCCGTCACTCATTTTAGTGCGAATGCACTTCTGGCCCCTCTCCCCGGGTTTGAGCGGTGTCTGTGTGTGTGAAGCCTGTAAGTAGCTAGTGTAACTCGCTCACTGAGTCAGTGGACGCCTCAATGAGCCTGTGAATAGGTGGTAGCGTCTACCTACAGATGGAGACGAATATGCGGTTTTCGTCTTCTAAAACCCAGCGGAAGGTTTAGACCGCTGATTTTAAATCAATGGAAGGTGCATAACTGGCTTCCTGTGTCAGTGGGCACCTCAATCGCGCTTTTAAGTGCGTGACGGCGGTGTCCACCTGCAAAAAACAGCGCGTTCGTATACAATAATATTTCGTGCTCAGCTATTACTGCACATGTGCTCGACAGCGGGGCAGCGAGGACTGCCGATAGTCGGAGAGGCCTGCATGAACCGCTGCACCACTTTGAAATTGGGCATCAGCTGGGGAACCGCTAGAAGACAGGCACGCTGGTGACAGCCGCTTCCAGCGGCGCTATGAAGAGGCAGCCCGCCGTAGCCTGCCTACAGCATGGAGCCGACAGCCCACGCGCGAGAAATGCATGCGCGGAGAGAAAGACAGGGTAGCCGCTTGCTTCGGGTGTTCGAAAGACTGTTGTTTGATCTCTCAAAATGACGAGTGCAAGAGCAAAATCTTCTCTCCCCGCAGCCTGTGGCGCGAGAGAGGGAGAAAAGGGAGTCGATTCTTATTACTTGTTGAAAAGCAATGGTCCCGAAACGTTGTACCCAGTTATAGCTTTCGTAGACCAAATTGCTATGATTTGGGAGTGGTTATTGCTATGATTCGCGAGTGGCTACGTATACCTGTGCTGCGTCCCTGTAATGTGTGCAAATGTAATTGACATGCACATACACGTGCACAGCTAAACCTAACCACTCAAAGCCATCGAACGCAGCGCTGGAGCAGTAGGAGGTGAGGCTGGCCAGTGGCACCCTGGAAGACCAGGAGACGCCGGTCGCCATCGCCAAAGCATCGGCGAAAGCTACTGCAGTTTTGAACTGAGGACAATACCCACAATCCACTCCGGTCTCGTTTTACGCAATAGATGTTTATTCTCTCTCTCTGTCCGCCTACAAACAAGATATCCCATCCTCCTGCTCATGAGTAGGTGGTACCCAGGACATTACGAAAACACATGCATAAGGTCCAAAAACACAGCAGACATGGTTCAAAATTAAGGTCTGGAAGGAAAGAACAGAGGCCTCCTGGAAGGAAGGAAAACGTTTATTCAGCTCTAGAGAGTAGGTGAGGAATTTGGCGGAGTCGGATGGTGTCTTCCATCTTCTTAGCAATGGTCGTCTGCCCTAGTCCAGGGCTCCGCTGGATGCCGCTGCCATCTGTGCTCCCGGGTCAGCCCAAGTTGTACGTCCTGACGGTCGCTGGAGAGCTTTCCTTCCCATTGCTCCGCACTCTGGTTTGGTAGTTTTGGTGCCACTTCTATTTTCTGGCAGGCCCACGTTATGTGATAGAGCGTGGGTGTTTCATGGCACCATGAGCATTTGTCTGTGTATTGTGTGGGTTGTATTTTGTGGAGTGTATTTAGATTTGGGTATGAGACCGTCTGTAGCAGCCTCCAGGCGACGGCGTCTTCCCTGGAGAGAGATTTATGCGGTGGGGGTACAGTTCCCTGCAGCCCTTGTAGTGGTTTAAGATTGCCGAGTAAACTCTAGGGACAGGTTCGGCTTCCTCGAGGTCGCTTGTGGGGGGAGCTGGGTAAAAATTAAGTGTACCCTCGAGCTACCCTGTCGATCGCTTGGTTGCCTTCCACTCTCGCGTGCCCCGGCGTCCATACTATCGTATGTTTTATTGGTTCTTCTTCTTCTGTGCTTTGTTTGGGTCGGTCCCCAGAACTGAGTATGCGGAGCGCTCTGTGACCTATTCTGCCTAACATGAAGTTTCGGCATGCCGTTTGAGAGTCGGTTACTATTGTTAAGAATCGCTTAGTTCGGTAGTTCTCCGCTGCCGCTAGAGCGACGGCCACTTCTTCAGCCTCGACTACCGTGCAGTCCCGTAGCGACGCGCTGATGATTTCCTGCATGTCCGAGTTTGTCACAGCCGCTACCGCGTTGGGGTTGTTTTGTCCCGTCCTTCTGGAGTATGTGGCTGCGTCCACATACACCGTTGTTGCCTAGGGGCTAGTGATTTTGGGATGTACTCGGTTCTCGCCTTTCTGCGTTCTTCGTGTAGGTTGGGGTCCATGTTCTTGGGAATGGGGGTCACTCTAATTGTGCCCTGTATGCCGTCCGGGATAGTCGCGGTTCGCTGTATTTCGTGTATTTGTTCGTTGCATCCCAACTTCTGCAGAAGCTCACTGCCAGACGGAGTCTGCTGTAGTCTCTTCAACTGGGCGGCGTGTTGTGCCTCTCTCAGTTCTTCAAAGTTTTTATGAAGTCCTAGTGCTAAAAGCTTCTCTGTGGATGTGCATTGTGGTAGATGGAGTGCTGTTTTGTATGCTTTGCGTATAATCGCATCAATCTGTTGGATTTCGCTTTTGATTGGGTTGTAGTATGGGAGACTGTAGGTGACTCGGCTGATCACCAGGCTCCTGACCGGCTTTAGCGCGTCTTCTTCTCGCATGCAGGCCTCCCAGGCCTCCTGGGAGACTGACGCTCAGCTCGTACTCTACAGGGACTGACGTTTTTATGTGGCGAATTTTAAAAAATCCCTGCCCGCAAAATACTGGCCTGGCCTAATCGAGAGCAAACGCCATTCACAAGGTAGAATATCATTGCCTAAATTGTTTGAGATCTAAATAAGTATCGGCACTTGCCTGTATTTGGTGCAATTAGCGAGAAACTGTTTTCAGCTACGAGTACAGTTTCTGCAGAGGCGAACCAAGCAGCCAGTCTGAGAAACTGCGACATCTAAAAGATGAAAATTCAACTCCCAAGCGGCGACTTATCAGTTTCTAGTGTGTGCAGTGTTGTTGTTGTCACGTTTTCAGTGCGGTATTTAGCAGCAGAAGCAGTGATGTTCCTTGTGAGATTAACTCCGGCAGGCAGACGAGCCCCATCTTCGAAGAGACCGCGCTTCTCGCGTCCACCGAGCCGACGTTGTTTGCCTCGCCTTCTGGCAGATGGCGCAGCCTGTGAGACCGGCTGCTTGGCTCGCGTCAGCAAAAACTGTACTCGTAGCCGAAAACATAATAATAATAATAATAATAATAATAATAATAATAATAATAATAATAATAATAATAATAATAATAATAATAATAATAATAATAATAATAATAATAATAATAATAATAATAATAATAATAATAATAATTGATTTTTGGGGAAAGGAAATGGCGCAGTATCTGTCTCATATATCGTTGGACACCTGAACCGCACCGTAAGGGAAGGGATGAAGTAGGGAGTGAAAGAAGAAAAGAAGAAGTGGTGCCATAGTGGAGGGCTCCGGAATAATTTCGACCACCTGGGGATCTTTAACGTGCACTGACATCGCACAGCACACGGGCGCCTTAGCGTTTTACCTCCTTAAAAACGTAGCCGCCGCGTCGTTTGCCTCGCCGTCCGGCAGATGGCGAGCTTGTGAAACCGGCTGCTTGTCTGCAAAAACTGTACTCGTAGCCGAAAACATAATAATAATAATAATAATAATAATAATAATAATAATAATAATAATAATAATAATAATAATTGGTTTTTAGCCGAAAACAGAGTCTCGCAAATTCCACCAACCCGCCGCAGTGGTTCAATGGTTAGGGCGCTCGGCTACTGATCCGGAGTTCCCGGGTTCGAACTCGACCGCGGCGGCTGCGTATTTATGGAGGAAAAACGCTAAGGGCCCGTGTGCTGTGCGATGTCAGTGCACGTTAAAGATGGTCGAAATTATTCCGGAGCCCTCCACTACAGCACCTCTTTCTTCTTTCACCCCTTCCTTTATCCTTTCCCTTACGGCACGGTTCATGTGTCCAACGATATATGAGACAGATACTGCGCTTTTTCCTTTCCACCAAAAGCCATTTATTATTTATTAATATTACTAATTCCACCAAATACAAGCAAGTACCGATGTTTATTTAATCTCAAGCAACCTGGGCCATATTATTCTACCTTGTGAGCGGTGTTTGCTCTCGTTTAGTCCATTATTTTGCGCACAGGAATTTTTAAAAATCCGGCACATAAAAACATATGTCCCTGTACTCAACCTGCTCTCATTCAACTCGTTGTAGACGCCGCCCGGAACCGAGAGCGTCGTCTAAGCTGACTGGTCATCCCATCCTCCTCTGTTGGATAACAAATTTTTTCAATCAATCAATCGGCCGCATGATACGACAAATTGCCATATTTAATGAATGTTCATTCCTTCCTTCCTATCGATGTTTCGCAACTGGTAATCGTCTACAATATAGTGTCGCGGAACGAAGATGAGGCTGACTGGTCGCGCGGAACGATGAACGCCCCTTATTTCACAAGGACACCGATACTTATAACTATTAGTCACATCACACTTAATAACCCATTACAAAAACATATCTGCAAAAATCCTGAGCCTCTTTGGGGCATTTAACCTCATGAACCAATCAACATCTGCCACGACAAGACTCAAGAAAAGCACTGAACTGAAACCGGAACCAAAACCCATAATACAACCATGAGGAAGACGATTTCCACTCGCAGCGCGTGGCGGGTGCAATGCAGCCGGCACGCGTTGCTTGGATTCCTGTCATAAGCTGAAAAACAGGTGACGTGGAAGAAATAGAACGCAGCAAGACCCGGCCGAGTTCCACGGCGGCCACCATGGACAGCGAGGGCTGGCGTGCGCGATCGCTTCCCGTCGTCCGATGCGACCACCCCAGCAGCACCCATGGACAAAGAGGGTGGCTTGCGCGACCGCTTCCCGTTGTCCGATGCGACCACAGCATTAGCACACGGCCGAGTGGAAAGTCTGAGCGTTGTGCCCATGTAAGCAGGAAGGCGCACAGCCACTCGGAAGCTACGAAATCACATGCCCCTGCTAACTCAAAAACACAAGCATCGCAACTGTTTTCCTGAATATGTCGCTACATCAACCGGCCCAACGTTCTACCCGATTAAGCTCCACTGTAGGCATCAAGTCGTGGCAAGGCACAAAGACAAAGTTGAGAAGAGGAATAACGCACCCTCTAGCACTACTTCGAAACAAGTATCAGGGACGCAAGAACCGAATAATGCCTTGTCCTTCACTAAGGGGAAACTTGAAGTCGGCCTAGCTTTGCCCATGGCTGCCACAAAGGAAGACTGTTCTGGTGCTTCACGTCACCACATAGCACAAGCCCAAGAAGACAGAGAACCTTACCTGCTGTACGACAGTTCGAAATCCTTGGAGCACGCCATCCTTTCCAAGGAGAGCGGCTTTCAAGATTTCGCACCTGACTCTGGAAACATTGCTTCTGAACACTCCGAACGCTGCCACACTGCTACTTCTGTTTTACCCTTGTTGAATGGCCCTGATGCTTGGGCGGACGTCCAACAGGGTTGTGAAGAAGATGGACATCTGTTCCTCGCTGTTCCTCCCCTCGCTGGAGACGATGTGAAGACTGGAGGAACTGCAGCAGAGTTCATCAACTTATTCGATTGAGTAGCAGCTTAGCGTACGGGTCGCTTGGAACGTCAGGCCCATCTTGCTCAACCACAGGTCCCATTCTTCAGAGAAGCGGAAGTAGATGTGTATGCCATGGTTCAGCAGTGGCTGCAGGTTTCAATACCTGGCAGAGGCGATACAAGGAACATGCACGAACAGAAGTGAGGACAAAATGTAGTGCTTGCTTTCGACCGAATTGCAGGTACCATAGGTGACGGCAGCTCGGCGGCTGCTGCTTCTGCTGCAGAAGATTAGGAATTCCGGGAGAGACAGACAGTATCCATGCCTCAGACCCCGTCTGAAGGTAATGTCACAGTTTTGTCCGAGTGCTTCTTCGCTCGACAAGATTCTTCTCGGCAAGGTAGTAGTACGGGACAGTAGAACCGGACATGTGTGTCCGGTTCTGCAGAGCTGGTAGAGGT
The DNA here is from genome assembly GCF_052857255.1 of Amblyomma americanum. Classification (NCBI taxonomy): domain Eukaryota; kingdom Metazoa; phylum Arthropoda; class Arachnida; order Ixodida; family Ixodidae; genus Amblyomma; species Amblyomma americanum. The sequence continues at coordinate 242,691,079 of NC_135497.1, forward strand.
ACAAACGGACTATGCGGCACAAAACACGCAGCCCTTGCCTGTTGCTGACTCGTCCGTACCCGCCATGAACAATACTGCAGGTGGTATACGCCTGGACTGCTTTACTTTGGCCATGCACAAAGCGCTATATGAGGACACCAAGAAGCGGGTCAGTGATTACTACACGCTGGGATGACTAAACAACCACCTTGTGTTGGTATCCGGCATGGAGAGGCTAAGAGAAGCTCGTGCCGCTGTGTGGCGAAACAGCGCCCAGTTGAAGAGCTCGGTCTACTTGGTCCGAAAGTTAACAAGGCTGTGCTGGGTGACACCAGAGGTATGTGGTGCTGGTGTCAAAATCAAGAAACTGTGAAAACTTCTGAGCAACTGGCCGTTTTAGAGAAGGACGTTGAGCATAACTCCTCCGATACATTTCCATCTCAATAACCCCATCAACACCCCCATCCGTATTTTTTATTTTTTTCTCGTGCCCTTTTCTACTTCTGTCTCAAGATTCTGGAGTTTTTTTAGTATTATTTGAATACTTACTGCTTCATTTCTGTGAAATGTAACAAGAGCCGTTCCATGACATATTAAATATTCTACAGTGCAGTTAGTTTATATCGAGTGTTTTCTTTCACGCCACCCTTAGTTATATCTGGTGTGCCAGCGAACACTTTAAAGATTCCTGAAAATAGATTGGTCAGAATATAAAAAAATGCTGGGTGATTTAGCATGGTTAGGCCAAATGCGAATTAGGTGTGCTCGCTCTTCGGTGTTCACTTCGGTTTTGGTTCGAAACTTCGTTTAAGAGAACAATTCGATAGCGGTGTGTTCTGGAACCATTGTGAACTAAAGGATGTTGATGAAGGCAACGAGATCCAGACCAGCGTTGACTGTAGAAAACATCCTTACAAGACAAACTGATCTTAAAATTACAATACTGTGATATTCTTGCAAAACAAATTGGCAAGTTATCGTGTCTGGTGTTCCCAGACCGGGATTTCAGTCATGAAGTTTGTGACATGGTGTAGTGTGTTCTCATCTGGTGTGACTGGTCCAGCTGACGCCAGCTCTGGCGTGCTTTTGCTTACTGTTTCCTGATGTGGTCAGTGTACCATTCCGGTGATGATCTCAATGCAAGGAAGCATCCAGAAAGAAATTTGTTGCCTAATATGTCTTCATAGTGATGCTAAATGTTTGGACATACTATCGTGACCAAAATTAAAAGAGTGCTGCAAGTGCAAGTGCAACGTGCCAAATTCCATACGGGCGTCGGTCTCGACAACAAAATTGCTTCGTCAGGCAGCAACCGCATGCAGTTTGGCGCTGTTCGGCACACACTCACAGGGGTCTCTTAATCATGAGCACGATAGTACATAGGAGCATCCACGTAATTACGTGATTCGTGTTCTTGCCAAGGACGAAGAGGAAGCACACAGTGAAACAAGAAAGAAGCGCTCATATTTGTTCAAGAGCATCCTTAGCTTTATTTGTAGACGAAAGCAGCAGGTGAGCCTCGCTGATGAGAGGCTTAGCTCGGAGAGTGAAATAAGGTGTATGTAAATGCGGGCTCTGTTATGTGATGCATTTGCGTAGTATTTGAAAACGAATTTGAACGAGGTATACGTTTGAACATTTTGATTTTCGTAACAAAGCAGTGAAATGGTGAAAGCACAGTGTTTTTGATTCATCGGGTCTGCTGTGAGCAAGCTGACACACAGTTCCTGTGAACAAAGGCTATATTATGAAACTCCGCCTGATGTGCGACTTCTGCATTACTTGTGTGCTGCACATAAATATTTAAGCGTGACAAGGAAAGGCTTCCAGTGGTTATTGTAGGTTTTTCAAGCCTCAAAGGTGATTGTCTGCCTTTTGTGAGTTGCATATGAACACTCTTCATACAGTACAATTTCTAAAGACAAAATTAACTATTGGCACATATGCTTATGTGCTCTGCTATAGAGTCGTCATATTTTCATAGTGCAACGTGACAAAAGCACAAGTGTAAAGCATGAAGGGAGGAAACAGACACACTGCTACTACAGTTGATCATCAGTATAATGAAGTTGGTAAAATCTATCCTTTAATTTTTTATATTAATATGTCTTTACATAGAAATTCATCTTCCAGCTTGTAAAGAACCCTTAAAATGTATTAGAGCCCACTCGCAGGAAATACTTTAATTTGCATTTAAATTGGTCCACTATTTGTCTGCATCTTTCGCTGTCAACAATGATGTTACGCGTCTTTTGCATGCCCACAGATATTACAAAGCGTTTCACATGTCTTGCCGAGCTCATGAGGCACCTCGTCATGTCTGTTGAGTCGAGGTCCCCGTGTGTTATGCACCTGCAATGAGTTGCTGTCATCATCGTTCTCCTCAGCGTTGCCGACATGAGAGCATATTCCGTTGTCACCTTGTGGGCAGGGTATCAAAGGAGGGAAGACCACCAGCGACTAACGAGGCTGGCTGCTCTCCACTCTTTATTCATGTCAGTGAGAGTGAGAAGTTTCTTGCAGTAGAAGCGCGAGTGCACACCATTTGAGTAGGAGCGAGGTGTCGGGATCGAAGCATACAACTGGCATCAGAGCGGAGCTGTGTACTGATGACCCTGACTCTTCGAGCCTTCTTACCGAGCTTCATTAGCCAATAAAGATGATAAACGCTGCGCGCTGCCTCTGAGCACAGGTAGCACTCTGCATTTGACACTGATTTTGGGCAAGGTTATGGATAGCGATAGTTGCAACTGGCCTGGCTGGCTGTGCTCACTCTTGTGCCCTCTAGTTTGTATTGGCTCGACATCACATTCGCCGGCCTCACCCATGCTACCTGAGATGGCACTGCAATCGGTGTGCTTGCCACTATGTCATCATTATTCCAATTCCGTCTGCCTATGTGCTCTTCATCTGTCAGCTGGGTGGCGTCCTATTTCTTGCAAGTGCCACTCTGCACTTCGGTGTGGTCTCCGAGCAGCCACTCGAGCTCAATGTAGAATTTTTTCCTAGATTAATTTTGAGCAAGCAGTAAAATTTCGTTGCATTAAAAATTCGCCAAATTTAGTTTGTATTGAAGCTAGAAACAAATGATCTTCAATGGACACAAAGTTTTAAGATCTAAAATACTGTGTTACATTCAGGATTTTGTTACACTTAAGGCCGTTACTTCGAGGTTTAACTGTAGTACGTTATTAATATGTTACTAGTGTGTCATAATATATTAGCAATGTTGAGTCTGTCTCCTGCCCTCTTATGCTTTTGCACTGGTGATATGATGACATCATACCTAGGGTCACTAGGGCTCCGTGTTTCCTTGAAAATTTGCAGGATTAACCTTTTTTCGTAAAATTGTGTTTTAGCAGCCTTTAATGGGAATGAGAGAAGGATAGGAACATGATTAAATCAGTCTGAATTCTCATGAAATTTACAATCTACTTACAAGCAAAGTTGTCCTGATGTCTTGACACGCTTGCTCCCTCCATCCGTGCGAGCAAGTGAGCATATCGAGGATGGTGGCTGTGGTGATAACACGTTCTCACCAGCCTGCAAGAGTCTCGGTACTGCATGGTACCCTTTGTAACAAAATATTAAAAGTGGTGGCAAAAATCATCTTTATTTCAAATAACACCAAGCATCAGTTCTGGGATGTTCTTCTATCTGGTCCTCCTGGAAAGAAAGTGAGCAGCAGGCAGGTGCCAAACCTTTGTAGAGCTGGCTCCCACTCCTCGGCTCAGTCACCACAGCAGGCGCAGAACGGGCGCATCAGGGCCTCATCAGAGAGATAATTCAGTTTGCATGGGGCATTGTGATAAACAAAACATTCTTCATGTGAAGAAAATACCAAGCACTGCCTAACATTGCAGCAGCCACCCTTCATTTTATTGAAAGCTTATTTTAAAAAATAAACTTGCATATTTATTTTATATATATGTTATGCTTCCCTCAGAATTTTATGAATTCTATATTCTGACTCCTCGGAATTCAAAATTTTCCGCTGCAAATGGTTGCGAGCCCTAACCATACCAGCTATCCTAGGTGTCTCTCATGTTATTTAACACAGAGGGTTTCTTTACTGCTAGCAGCTTTGCTATTGAAACCTAAATGCACAATACTCTATAGTTGTTAGAAAATATCACGCAATGTGTGAATAGGAACGGTAGTGGTAGCTCGGCAAAAGAGAAAATTTACTTGACTGCAGGTGAACTGCAGTGGCATGTCTACCTTGTTTTGATCACCGCCTATTGTGAACCATTGTAGGCTTGTGTTGACAGTGTCCATGCCAAACCTTGGGTGTGCTCTACTGAGGGCAATAATATGCTCTAAGATTGCCCCATCTTGGGTTAGTGGCAGGAACTGGAACACTGCCTGCAACGCAAAACATTCTTCCTTAATGTGCCTCTGCCTGACAAGGAACGATGCTGCGGACTCGAGCTTATGGTCCATAGTCACATTTGTCATGTATGCCTGTTCACGGCCCTCAGCTACCTGGGTTTTGGACTGTGGGGAGAGCCTGCGTAAGTTTCTTAACTAAGCTCTCTCCAGCTCTGTGAGTGGGTGCTTCCCGGTGCCTCCTGCAGTCATGTATTGAATATACAGCAGTGTTCTACCTCATTTGAGAAAAGGTCTTGCTAAAGGCGAAACGAGCTGTTTAGGCTAGTGAATAACATGTATGTCTCCAATTTTTGATCAGGCAGATGTTCATGACTGAAGACATGGGCAGAAAGTAAGTATGATATGTTCAAGGACAGCATTTTCGGCTGCGTGATCGTATGCACCAGATTGGCGGAACGTTGGGCCTTTTTGTGTGCCATGTGGTGATGTAGCTTTCCAGAACCAACCAGTGACATTCAGCAGTAACTGCAGCGTTCAACTCGTGATGCCTGTCAGCAAACATATTTTCTTAGATATGTAGTCCTTCCATTTTTGCCACTTGTGGTTGTCAGTGCCTGTGCCGCACATTTATTGTACTGGTCTGGATGATTGCATTTCACTTCAATTATGCAATCGCACTGTGCTCTCTTGCATTCTATATTGATCCATTACATTACTGGTGTGTGATGCACAAAGGCAAAAATCTCTGGGCATCTGATAAGTGCCCCAGTTCTTATTACTGGTAAACATGACACTGTTATTGCGTTTTTCTTTCTAGTTTATTGTAGTAAGTGCAACAGAAATTAGGTTACTCACAGTTAATATATCGTGTAAAAGCCCTGTGAGAGCATCTGATTGGGAAGCCTTTACCTTGTATTTGAGAGCAGTTTCTTAAAGTAGAACTGTAGAGGTTTTAGAAATCGACGAGATTTAAGGGCTCGAATGTATGAAACCTGCAGGTAATGCGTGGGAGCTCTTTCTGTGCTAGCTTTTGATATGCTGACTTAATCGCTGTTCAAAGCCGCATTGACGTTCAGGCTTCTCTGCAGTGCTGTGCACCTGGGAGAGGTGGCAACGAAGACATCATGTTCAGTGGCGCTACGTTTCCAGCCAGGAAAAGGTTGCTCAGACGAAGTAAACCATAGTTACCGAAAGTTATGCCTGTAACGCGTAGTTTGGTGGCATAGGATGACGCACAGCAGCATGAGGTTGAAAAAAGCAGAAATCACAAATTTCGGTAACAGTGATGTCATCACCTAGCTTCTCTACACTTCTTCAACGCTGTGAGGAAGCGTTCGAGATTTAATCGACGATTACATCACCATTTTAAATTGTAGCGCAAAACCACTCTGCATACTTTACCTAGAACTTTCCTACTTTCGAATCCCTGGATCTTGTCGAATTGTCAAAATATACTTCACCTTCCCTTTAAAGTAAGCAGTCGGCTTCAGACTTGAGACTAAGAAGGTACAGTCGGGTTTCACCAGCTTGTTTCAGAGGATCCCACTACTGTCTGTCACTAGTGTTTGCCCTATTATTTGTGTGTGCAAAGAACTAGTTACTTACTTTTCTGTTACAGCAGCCCATTCTCTGTTGTCTCCGCACTCGTAGAAAAATAACCTTTGGTTTATTTTATCATTTGTCCACAGGTGGCAACGGCTACATCAATGACTACCCAACTGGCCGGCTGCTCCGAGATGCTAAACTCTATGAGATCGGTGCTAGAACTAGTGAAATTCGTCGACTCATTATTGGGCGTACCGTCAACCAGGAGTACAAGTGAGGTCTGTTTCCCCCCCCCCGCCCTGTTCCCCATGTCTCAGATATAGTCTAGTGTGTAACGTTGAGGCAACTTGAAACACTGCTATAGTCTTCAACAGTCATTGCTGATGCAAATGTACAGATAGTGGAAGCCTGTGTATATATCTGTGACCTTTGTTTTTCTTTTTTTTGTCAAATGTTCAATTGCTTCTGTAACTCAGGTTTTTAAAGCAATTTAAGCTTGTGATGGGCCACTTTTTTACAATTCATTGCTTACCTGCCAATGTGACTTGTTTGGCATGCAGTTTTAGAGAATTATTTGTGAGCACTAGTGTGAGCATGCTGGAAACACATTTTCTCATTGCAGACAGAGTACGTGACTAATGAACATGTGCAGGCATGTGTTTGGCCAATACTTCCAGTGTTCATTTGACATTGTGCTTTGCATATTGAGTTTCCAAGGCCATGATTGTATTAAAAAAACAAACACTGCTTTTGGTTTAAACACACTTGCTGTGACTGCTGTCTCAGTTTATCTTCTTTGTTCGGGTATGAGCGGTTGAGATTATATCGTGTGGGCCAGTGAAGTGTTGCATAGCATCAGTGTTGCCCCGTAGTAATGCCCTGCATTTTTATTTTTATTTTGAAAGTTGTTCATTCAAAATTGGACAGAATTTACATTAAAGATCACTGCATTTCTCATGATGCAGCATTACCTCCACCAACTTGTTCGGATTTATGTCAATGTGAAATCAAAGTATTATGCAGCCTTTTTTGTACCAGGCTATCCCTGGCACACGCAGTATTGTTCAAACTGCATGAATCACCCTGGTCTCATCATGGGAACCTTACTCTGGAGTGCATCCATCGATAGCTTAAATAAAAACGGATGCTATTTTCATGGATTCATGGTGTCTAACAAAAGTACAATTGCTCATGAGTACACAACAAGTGTCAGCATATTGCTACTGCAAATATTTCGGGACAAGCATGAACAGAAAACATTGGGCATTATGTTATGATCCATGTTTATATTTGTTCGTGTAGTTGGGCATCCCAGTTATGCTTGCACATTAAGTTTTCAAAGAAGTTTGGTGTCTAGTAAAACTATAATTGATCACACTTCTAGCATTCTATTATGTGGTTCTTTAATGTACGCATTGCATTTAAGTTTTAAGACCTGACGTGCATTTTTTCCTGGGTGCATTGCACTACAGTGTTCAATTTTTTGTATATGTGAGTTCACCTCCGCACCTACATTTGTATTTAAGGTATACACAACTATGTAATTGTTTTCCACAATACATTCACTGGAGGTTTTGTCCACAATGTGCTGGTAATTGTAATCTGCGAGCTTTGCAACTGTGATATTGCGATTTCCTTGCTGTGAAGGGGAATAGATGCCGTCAGGGACAAAAGTTTTCGAACCCCATGAGCACCTGCCAAATTTTTTTGCTGCATGACCTGGTGGCCTGGCATTCTGCTGTCAAGACTGCACTTGGCACCCATTTCCTCAACATCCAACGTTTTGTGTTGTGCACTGGCATTCTCCGAGTATGACACAGAAAGCCACACAGTGTTAAACTATAGTGGCTTTCTAGTAGCTAAATAAAAAAATATTTTTAGCTGAAAGCAAAAGCCATTGTGAAATTATTTTAGAAGACTGTTTTGACGTATACGAGCCTCTTGATCATTGTGATGGTACTTCTGTGCTTCATCTCTTACTAGAAACCTATAGAGGGGGAGAATGTTAAGCAGATGCTGTCGGACGATTATTCCTGTAAGTATGAGATGGATGCACCAGCTAGTAATGCAAGAGTTCAAATTTGTTGATGCTTGTGTGGCCCGCAAACTTTTGTTGATAAGAGTAAAGTCTTCTAGCTGCAGTGTATGCAAATTGTAGCCTTTTTGGTGGATGGCATGCAGTGACAGTGAGGCTGGAATTTAGCAACGACTTTGTCAAAGCATGCATCTGTAGTAGACGGAGGGTTGTGTAAGGGGCATAACTTTCCATTCATAATCCACTTCATAAACATCTATAAGGATTTGTTAGCACTTTAGTTTATGTAAAGCTGCTAGATGCATAAGATGTGTGTTGCGGCTGGACAAATTCGCTCCACCCGTCATGCCTACTGGTTCTATAGGCTAAGTTGTGGTACTGTTCTGTATGCTATAATGGAAACTATGGTTAACATCGGTGTCATTTTCTGCCTGCGAACCCTAGTTGGTGTCATTCTTGTGAATATTAACAATAGTACATGATATAGCTATTTTCTTGAAGTAATGTTCTGCTCTAGATGTTCTCTAATCTTTCTTTACTTACAAAGAATATTATTGCTCCTTTAGTGTAGTTTTTTGTTTATTCTTACTGTTTAGGGTGATCGCTGCTACGAATCAAGTATTTCATTGTATTATCTGTGTCAAAAAGTCAAGGACCCCATTTAACTGCTTACCATTTTATTACGTTAGTACTTCCTGAGTTTGTGTCAAAATACCCCAGCAATGGTATGCTGTTGGGCTGAAATGTCCTTTAGCGCACCTTCATTTTAAACTCTGTGGTTCAACTATCTGTTGATTGACTTTTCCACTCTCCTATTGTAAAGCTGTTGGCCATTTGGGTTTGGATTCTTGCTTTTAGCACACAGCTTTCTTCTTGTCAGTGTTCTTGTTCAGTGCAGAAGAGATACTCATTGGGCAGCCCGTGCCTGAACGCTCTTGCACCACTTGTGACTGTTTATTTGTTTAGAAGGTTGTATTAAGTTGCTGCTGCAAGTAGGAATTGTGAAATGTTTGAGTCTGGCTGTATTTTATGTCGATGCATTTATTTGTTGTGAAAAAAATGTTTTGGTAACTTTTCAATGTGTTGCCAGCATTTATGTCAATATGTTGTCAGAAGTTGAAGAAAGCCTGTCTTTTCTATTGAAAAACGAAGTGTAAGAAGCTAGCAAGTTTGTCTATTATATATAAAGACTGTGTTTCTACCTCTGAGGTGAAGCAGGGAGAACTATGGAGTTAACAAATAAACCTGCATTCAACTGAACATTCCGTTGCTCTGTGTATTTAAGCTACCACTGGACAGTTCCATAGATAATAAATTTTTTTATTTTTTTATTTCAGTAGAAGCAGCATGTCAAGCCTCAGCAGCATTGATATCACACTTGCTTTTTCTCTCAACAATGCATTATGTATACATGCCCTAATATGTAGTGAGGGATTAGTGTGTATGACATTTTTTACTGCTGAATTTGTGTGTCTGGTATTTTTTACTGCTGAATAGACTGTGTCAATGAAACGTAGATTACAGCAACTACATTCTGAGAAAGTCTTCATGTGGATTTGATTTGGCAACAGTGAAGTTGAATGGCATTGTTTGCAGGAAAAAATAAGAAGCAGAACAAAAGACATAAATACATTATAAAAAATTACATCTCCACTGATGTGCCTTACTGCAACGACACATTGCAATGCAGTGCATAAGGCTCACCAGAAGGAATAGCACTCCACTAAAAAAAATATTGAAATAAGTGAAAAAGGCACCTCCTTGTAACCTACCCAGCTATCAGACACCAAGAGGAAGAGAGAAGCATTGAACTCTTCATATGGCACTCCATCCAAAGCAGGAAAGCGCTAATACATCCACAGTCACCAACAAGCACAACTGTTTGGGAACAAGGTACAAGCGATGGTTGCAATACAGCAAATAGGTGGTCATTCACCTGTCAAGCTTCAAGCCTCCATTCTTTACTGAAACTATCTTTGGGCTCTGCTGTTATGACTGTACGTGTTGCGGGTCACAGGCAGTGGGCCACAGGACATGCTGTGCGTCCGAAAGCACAGGAGTCCAATTTTTTGGCAGCACAGAGCATCACAATGCCTGGGTGTGGCGTTTCACAGTTTTTTTCTCCCCAGACACGGTTCATGGATATATGTATTGAGAAAAGCTTTATCCTTGTGTGTTGAACTGGTGATGCAAATGGCAACTCAGAAGTTCTGGCCATTGCCACACCTTTTTGTCTCGCAGTTTTTCAAATTCTCATGTCCAAAAACAGTTATCAGTTCTGCAAAACGTTGAGGCAGTTGTCATGGCACTCCTTTTGTCATGTTAGGTTTTATGCGGATTAAGGGTTTCCAGAATAATCTCGTTTATTCATTCTTATTCATTTGTGCACATAAAAAAATTGTTTGCCTTCCATGGCACACAATCTCGCAAAGCTGCAAGTTAAGAACATTTTGATGTCAGGACCACAGGTGACAAGCATTCCTTTTGGTGATTTGAATACGGGTCCGAAATAAATTACACGTGCTACCTCTATTGGTTGAATAGACTTGCACATCATTCATGTCGATAGCCTTCCTCTTTCAGGAAGTGACGTTAGCACCAATGTGTGGCTGCAAAGGGACGGCACATCACAAACTTGTATTCTTGACGCCCTGCTATTTTTTGGACGGTTACAGAGATATAGGAGCGTCATTAGCAACGAGTAAATTCTATAGGCAAACTCGCGTTTGTAAACAGGCGCCTCATTCAGGCGTTGCGTTTTTGGAATAAACGCATTTAAGTGGCCGCATTCGGCACCTTGCATTTCTTGCAGCCTCACAAACACGAGTTTGCCTACAGTGCTTTCTTCTGCATTCGTGAGCAGAGCCTTTAGAGCAGCTTTGGCGTCATGACAGTGGACATGATAGTCTTGAAGCTGCTAGACTGCTGGATGCGCCCTTTCAAGGCTCCAAACACGTTGATGGCATTGCCGTAGTCTGGCTGCACGGCATACAGCTGGTTTTGGACGGTCCGGTGTTCCTGGAGGTCGCTCTTGCGAATGTCGCGCTACTCCTCGCTGTGGATCATCGGGTAGGTGGGCGACAAGGTGATTTCGGCAGCGCTGGCCAGTTTGGTGGCGGGCCGGGCCATTCCCACGCTGCTACCCGCGCTGCCCACGCTGCGTGGTGAGTGCTGCTGCTGCTGAGGGCTGGCCCTCCCCGATCTAGTGGCGTTTGCGGCCCAGTATGGACAGATCAATAAAAACACTTCACGATTGGTTAGTTGCTCGGGACATCGAGCGGCACGGTAGGCAGGCACGCAGAACCCATGTCGTGCTGACGACCGCACGTGCTTCGTGAGCTCCGCTCCGATATCGGCAGAGGGTGCCGACAGGCGCAGACAAACGGACGGTCGCGAAGTCCTCGGCGCATTGGCCGTGGTGCTTTCACTAAACAAGTCGGAAGCGTGGGCGACGATCTTGTACATCTTTATTTCAGCGGAGCTTTGCGAGCACTGAGCACAGTTCGGTTTCGCGTGTGCTCGGTGCCCACACGAAGCACGGGCGGTTGTAAGCATGAAACGGGTCAGTACCACACAGCAAGCACCCTTTCTACTCATTCCTACCACGTAGCCTTTAGTGACGGGGCTGATTATTTGAGGGGCACCAAGAGTACGGAGATGCGAATGATTTTCCTGTGGAGAGTGTGCATATGATTGCAGTCTCGTTTATATATATATATATATATATATATATATATATATATATATATATATATATATATATATATATATATATATATATATATATATATATATATATATAGTGATCCACGCCAAAGCTTTGGCTATTAATGGCAGCAGCATAAATAGTCAGTTGATTAATATGATGAAGTTTAGGAACGGATTATTTGCAGACTGTTGTCTTCTCCGCAAAGGATTTTTTTTTCCGGCCAAGAGATTTCAGTCACTGATGGCACTCTGGCTTTCATTCTTCGAGGCGGAAAGGAGGAGTCGCCCCCTTGATCTGCGTAAACTGCGGACGGTCACCAGCTGCTGTTCTTCCACCCCCGTTTCTCTGTAGCTGGCCCTCAGTGATCGAAAGGAAAAATTCGCACTTATGTCCACGAATACTGGAAGAGGCTATTGAAAGAATGCAAGAATACGTGCCTCTTCACCCTCTTTGCAGTGCTAAGTACGTCCGAGCTCGACTTCCCAAAAGTGCACTGTTTTTGCGCTTCGCGCGACATTTACCGCACCTTTCCTCTCCTTATGACCACCACCTCATCACAAGGTGAAGCGAGGCCCAGCTAAGTTTTACTGGTGCGTTTTGTTACCTCTTAGAAACAAAAGGTTGTGTTTGAAAAAAATCCTGCGAAGAAGTCGACAAAAAAGATCCCGTAAATTGCCAATTGTCATATATGAACGGAAATTGCTGCTTGAGACCGGCTTTCGAAGCTACCTTTGTTATGAACTTGTTCTGTACACTCTGCAAAGGGGTTCGTATGGCACTGCTTTTTTTCCTTCTTAAATAACTGCTTCTCTCTTCACAGTTTCGAACTGATATAGTATATATTTGCGAATGCTCTCGGTGGCCATCAACTTTAGCTGCATACCCAGGGCTCAATGTGTTTCTGAAGAGAACAGGGGACATCTCGTGCGCGTAGTCGCTCTCACTTTTGTCTCAATATATGCACATATAAACACCAGACGCTTTAAATCGCGCCTCACGGTAACTTGCTGCGAAGCGCACTGCAAGTAAGACTTGCAAGAGCCCCCCCCCCCCCCAAGTATTCTCTTGAGGGGGCTCAGCCCCTCCACCACCTGAATTACTGCCTTGTTTACATTTTTTTTGCAGAAACCTAACTTACGACCTCCGCGTTCCCATGACGTCCCAGTGCGAACTAGGCGTTAAAGACATCCCCAAGTCTCTGCAACAAGCATAAATTACAGGGCTAGCCCCCATGTTGGATTTCATAGAACGGCAATTTTAACAATAAAAACACTGGCGCAGGTACCAATTCGCAGTAGCAGCATAAGCAGGGAGGTATCTTAATTCGCTTTTCAGTTGTTAAACAGTGGCGAAGTCCATTAACGTATGCGAAGGGAAGTTTTCCGAGAGTTCCAATCACCGTCGTGTTTGTGAGTCGGTTATGTCTTCAGTCAGCGTGGCGCACGAAAAGGGGGAGACCGGTGGCTGGTAGGCTGTTCACTGTTCGGGCTAGGGGTACGGAGGGGTGAAGGGAGGAAGTTGCCGCGATGGTGCGGGGTCAGTCTAACTTGTTCAGCAGAAAATTCTAAGAAAGTTTAGTATGAGCAGAGTCCCTTTATGAGGTAGCCCACTCCTGCCGTCACAGAAGCAAAGCCCGTTTCCTTGAATTTCCTTCCTAACCTCTACTGCGGTGCTACATGACGTTGACAGCGGTTCCCCCTCTCTCGGTGCCATCTTGAAGTCAAATGGCGATATTCCAGAAGTTACTCAGAAGGGGGAACCCGAATGCACAAAGAATGCGAGAGTGTCGTCTGGGAACGGGAACTTTTGATTGGAAAACAAGCCTTGCGAAAAGCAGACTTACAGATTTTTCCAAATGGTCCATTATTGTCCACTAGTTTGTCGCATCGAGGTGACGTCGTGGAAAAGCACGTTCAGCGAACTCCTCTCCTATTCAAAAAGTCAGTCGTCAAAATTGGCGGACGAGGGGGCTTTGCGTATGCGCAGGACGTTATTGGAAAAGTGGTCCATTACAGTGGCTATATAAAAAGAAGCGCTTGGGAAGGGCCTTGGGAGTCGACCTTTATGGATCTTGGCGGACGCTTGCAATAAAAATAATTGGTTTTTGGGAAACAAAAATGGCGCAGTATCTGTATCGTATATCGTTGGACGGTTCACGGCGCGCCGTAAGGGAATGGATAAAGGAGGGAGTGAAAGAAGGAGGTGCCGCAGTGGAGTGCTCCGGAATAATTTCGACCACCTGGGGATCTTTAACGTGCACTGACATCGCACAGCACACGAGCGCCTTAGCGTTTTGCCTCCATAAAAACACAGCCGCCGCGGTGGGGTTCGAACCTGGGAATTCCGGACCAGTAGCCGAGCGCCCTAACCACCGAGCCACCGCGGCGGGTTGAAGCTTGGACCGCGATCAAGGAAGGCCGGCGCCGTTTGGCAACCTCCGTGGACAGTTCCAGCCTTTTTGGGGGCTTATTCGGGTATGCACCGCTCTATCTGCGCTTACATTATTATTATAGTTGAGTGTGCCTGCTTAGTCTTGCTCCGTTTGAAATAGAAAATTCGTTAGATATGCAGGTTGTATGCAAGTACTGACAGCACTGCAGGTCATCATTAACCACAGTGGTGGACTAGTATGGAACAGAGAACCCATGGTGCTTGTTTTCTTTATTGCCTTGGCTCCGTCTTATTTTCAGCCAAATATATTCTTTGTCAAAACACAAATCATATTTCAGCAACATTGTTTTGCAGTGCGTGCAAATAACATAAGGTGTGCTTATCCGCAACTGGAAATATTCAGCTCAGATATCCCGTTTAAAAACCCTTGAGAGTACACATGACATGGTTGGTGCTTGAGCCGTGTGGTGGTGGGGAAATTGAAGCAATCTGAGCAATGTGAAGAAGACCCTCGTCCTCACCATTTGTTTTGGTCTTAGGAGATGTTCAAGTTTCAATTCAAGGCTCAGAAGTAAACCATATAGTCAGATGACTATTAACCACAGCTGGAAGGTACGACGAAGCAGCGCTGACGGACGGGACGGAAGAGGAGACAGACCCCAGCGCATGTGTCTGTCTCCTCTTCCGTCCCGTCCGTCAGCGCTGTTTCGTCGTAACGTTCAACATGAACCAACCAGCCCGACTCAGCCATTTCCTTGGACCACAGCTATACACAGGCCCTAAGACGGCTTATGCATACGAAACCTTATTTGTAATACAATGAATTTCCAGCATGAAACAAAAGCAGAGTTCGCGTTTAAAATGTGATTAGTCGAATTCTAGGAGAAAAATCCTATCTGCTCAACCTGGTTTCCGTTTGGTTACAGCTGGAATCAAGTGAGAATTGTTCCATAAACCTAAAAAGAGAATAAATTGTATGTTTCTGATGCCTGCCTGCTGACTGTATACGGAGCAGAGGTCTTTGTCAGGCTTCTTGCCTTTCGCCTCTGCTCCGGTTTCTGTGAATCAGAATGAAACAAATAAGCTGAAACGGAAATAGTTGGGAACTTTCGCACACATCCATGTATATAGTTTTTTTAAATCTGAAAGGCAGGTATCGTGACTCAAAGCAGCGCATGGGCTATAAGAGACGCCATAGCGAAGGACTCCGTTTTAATCTTGGTCAAATGGGTACACTGTGCGCATACAGCGCACAGCCCATGAGCGTTTTTGCAGTTGCTCTCCATCGAGATGCAGCCACCATGGCCTGGACTCGATCCAACATCCTTGGGCTCAGCAGCCTAACGCCATAGCTAGCGAAACCACCGAGTGGGGACATGAAAATGGGAGGTTACCTCATACGTCATAATCAGGTATCCTCAATGCACATACTACCATACGCCACAGCGATAATTTTTTTCAGTTAACATACAGCATTGCATCGGTGCCCAGATTGTGCCGGCTCATCTGCGTACCAAATCCAACAACGGCAATCAGCAACTGTGACGCTGTGACCAAGTGATGGTTCACAAAGACAGCTCACCGAAAACCGCACCGTCCGCTGCAAAGCCAGAGACAGAGTGGGCCGGTACCACTTCTCCCTGCACAGGACGCGAGTCAGCTGTGGAGAGTGGATCGAGGCCAGATATGTCACTGCCGCTGTGCCCGACGCGATGGACCGTTAGAGTAAAGTCGATGCAAAGATTCGTTGATAATTACGCCAGAGTCCAAGAGACACTGAAGGATTTCTTGAAGACACCAAATTCAGCGACTGAAAACAGCAAGGCTATATTTAGAGGTTACGATCGGCTTTTGAAGAAATTTGAAACCTTTTTAGGTATCTACATTTCCGTACCCTTCTTTGGACCTTGTGAAAAATTAGCAAGGGCTCTCCAGAGCTCAACATATTGCGCCGCAGGTGCAGAAAAGGCAACAGAGGCTCTCTGCGAGGCGATCTTTCAGTTACGCTCTGAAACTGCGTTTGAGAAGCTATGGCAGCACACCAGCACAACAAGAGCGCGCCTAGGCCCGAAGGAACCTCCTATATATATTTCAAGGCGGACAAAACCTCCTGCGAGGTATGAAACGACTGATAGACATGTCAAGCCAGTTGCACTTGACGTTAAGGCCGCGCAGCGCAATGAGTATTTCGATACTGCCGACCGAATCATAAGTGAAACAAAACAGCGTTTTGAGCAGCCGGGCATGGAACAGCTCGTAAAACTATAAGACATCTTAACCAGCGCCGCTGGAGGTAGTCGGTATACAGCAGATGAACTAGAGGCCGCTTTGGGAGTGCATGCACTTGATTTTGACTTGTGCAGACTCTCGGCGCATTTCATGCTATTATCAACTCTTCTAAGCGCTGATGATTCTACTACAACTCTGGGCATTTTGGAGACCCTACATAGGAAATCACAAAACACGCGCGAGTTGATTCTTTAGGTCGTGAGGTATGTTCAGCTTCTGTTTTCCAAACCAGCGTCTGTCGCTTTTGGGGAACGCTCTTTTAGTGCTCTGCGCAGAATCAAAACGTATTTGAGCTACCGAACAACTCAAAAGAGGATATCACATCTTTTGATTTTTACATATACACAAAGAAAGAAAGGCGCTCTTAAGTTTAGGCGACGTCATCGGGCAGTGTGTGAGCAGAACAGCGGAGCGAGCAGCAACCTTTGGTCAGCTTAAGCACCTGGAAAGAGCAGCACTGTCCGAAATGTCTGCTGATTGCGTGCATTATTGGTGACTGTATACATGAACTGTAGCGCGTTTGCTTGTATTGTGGTATTTAAACTGCCGGTTATGTTATGGTTTTGTTCATGCGCGAATACCTGTAAATTTGTCAAATGTCAATAAATATGTGTGCACTAAAATTCATTTTGTTAATTTTTTTCTTGTTAATGCTTGAATAATATACGCCATCTAGCGATCAAAGAAACACTGCATAATGAAATAATTTTTTTTCACGCAGTTAATTGTCCTCTCTCGAGCCAAACTTGGATTGTAATATAAGAAAAACCTAGGTCCATAAACAAAAAAAAAACAAGTAAAAAGAAACTTGTTCGAGCCCCCCCACCCCCACCCCCCCTCCCACGAACACACAGAAAATATACTTCCGGCGTCCCGGCAGACAGTCGTGGTCGAAAGAGTCCGGGAGCATTGTTTCGAGTTAGTCGCTATCGATAGCTGCTCGGACGTTTTCTTTCGTTTCTTTTTTTTATGTGGGAGCACAAACACATCGCTCCCGAAGGTTGACATGGGCCTTCTATAATGCCTTCATGTAGCGATACACACCTCGCAAGTGCTGAGAGTGAAAATACGAGGGACCAAGGCGTCAGTGCCCATCTACGCATCTTTGCGTCCGCAGGACGCGGCGTACGGCCGTTTGTCGCGAGCACACGCGAGCGTGGCACTGGCCTTTGTACTCCGAAACCCGAGAGAGGAGAAGAGTTGCTTGTAAAGCGATCTTCTCCTTTCGCTAGCGTGCACAGCGGAAGAGCGCCACGGTGTGTGCGAACTGTACCGGGTAGTCTCCGCACCAGTAGCACGAGCACCCCAAGCCGTCTTAGCTTCGGCCGGCGGTGACGGGCGCAAAACGCCGATGTCCGACATATATCAGTACCGCAACCGCCTCAGGAGCGCGCTAGGCGCATCTGCTCGTGTATTTGGGGTTTAGCTGTGATAGATGCACGCGGGCTGTCGAGCTAGCAGGAATAAAGAATAACTCCGGCGAATATTAAGACATTTTAGTTGGTAATCATATTTCCAAGACCTTTCTCTCTGTATATACTATAGCTAAAAAGGCGAGTTGATTATACATATTTGGGGCAACAACGCCAAACACGGGGTTGAAAAAGTAGTTTCTCACCATTCATGAAGTGCCTGGAATGGGCGAAAGCGAAACTGGCACCTTCTCGTTTAACGAGAGCAAAGTGATCATCCACGTGCGGGTATTGCGTGGCACCACTCACGCAGGGTCGCTCATATAAATCGCCTTAACTGAGATCACGAAATGAAAAGCTCAACTTTAGAGCTGAAATCAAAAGCTGCGTGGCTGCGATATTTGGTATAAAAGAAGGGGAGGTTCAAGGAAAAGTGCAGTAAATACTTTGGCAAATCTGTGAATTGAAAACAAGACGAAAACACTCCAGAGCTTACGCCGTCCGCGGTTCCCTCCCTGCAGCTCGATGGTTGAGGGTAACTTAGCCGCTTCGAATCAAACTCCGAAACTAAGCACCTTAGAGTACGGGACGCGCGTCTGAATTGATCAGCTCCGTCTCAAGAGATCAGTATTTTTTTCTGCCAGAAGCTATAGCTTGGACGCATTAGACGCACACAGTCACGACGGCGCTGTACATAACGCGTGTTAAGAACTTTTTGGGAACGTGGCCCACACAAACGCGTATCAGCCGAAAAAAAGGCCTAGTAACCTGTACAAGCCAGCATGGCGCGCGCTTGTGCCCTTTCCAGCCTGAACAACGAGTAGAATACTAAGTGTGGAATGAAAAGCAATGTCTGACTTTCAACTGCGGTTTTACTCAACTGAGGCGCTTTTAGAACAGGGTGCCCCACGTATCACTAGCCAAGCTTAAAAGAATAAAAAATTAAACGCTGCAGGCATGATATTCAAGGAATATCTTTGGCGGACATTCATAGCAAATAGATATGCAGTGTCTTTTGCGCCGTACTATTTCAACTTAACATTAATTTACTGATTTCGGTAGAGCGGGAGCTGTGTACTTGAAAAGGGAGCTGTGTACTTGAAAAGTTTGAATTCGTGGCTTAGTTAAGTGAATTTGTTTGCGCGGGTTTAGTGCCCGTAAGCTTTCTAGTAACCTTTTCCAATGTGGATATGTCTGAGTGTTATTTACTCAGTGAGGGAACGACGAGAACCGCACCGTGCAAGCTTTAAGGCGGTGCGACTGTCATCCGACAAAACTGCGAAGTTTGAGAGAGTGTTCCATGTTTCGTTTAAAAGCAGGCAAACATGACGCGCATGGGTGTCAGTGGACATGCCGAGACTTGCACAAAGGTGTGCGTATTAAGTGCAAGCATGATGAATGACTGCAGGCAACACTGCCCTGGGAGCGAGTTCAGACCTGATCTTTGTGCTTGCAGTCAATATCGCTTCCTTCAGAAGACTGGCAAGGCTAGTTTGCCTGTTGGTCAGAAACGGACAGAGCTGAGACAGTGCAACAGAGTACGCTTGTGACCGACTGGCGCAAGAAAAAGAGAAAAGAACAAATTGCAAAGAAAAATAAACAGCGCTAGCCGGTGGACGCGGAAGGTCGTGCAAACTTGTCATAAATCTGAACTTCCAATGAATCTAGCAGAGTTGGAAAGAGCGCATATGTGCTTCCTCTGTGTTTATGTGACTGGGCCTATGCATAGAACTTCTTGTCACGGTGCATCACCTTTTCTACAGATATTTCGCTGAAAGTTCAAGATGTTAAAATTCTCCATTAGCTTCGCAGCTGCAACGATCTGCGGATTGATGCACAGTAAAAATTGCTTTAAAAATACTGCGACGCATCTATGCTGCATGTGTTCATTTTGTACGCGCGTGTTATTCATTTGTGGAAGTGTGTGCTTCCCCTCAAAACCAATGCACCTGTCTTTGGTTTATTTGAAGCCCCAACTACATTGATTGGAGAGATTGGGTGAACTGTGGGCGAAATTTTCATACCTAGCCTGTGGCCGCTGCTAGATACCCCAGCTCCTCCAAACTTAACTTCAGTTGGTCGCGATCGTTTGTAGTTATTCTAATGAGTGGAGTTTCGGCTGCGCTGGAAATCTCGCATTTCTCGCAACGGTTGCCAACGGTATAGGTACTGCGACGAAGTATACCGGGCATGGCCTTGCTGCTAATGTATGAAACTGTACGTTCCATGTATAGCTTACCCCTGAATACGACTATGCTGCTGCCCTGCATCTTGACACGTAGTAGGGAGCCTTACGCTACTGGATCTGCACCTTGCGTTCGTCTTTTGCGAACCCAAAATGTTCGCCGCGCCGTTTACATCAGTGTGCGCACGTTTGACGTCGGCACAGCGTTCTTGCTACACGACGCGGTAACTTGTAGCTGCTCAGACAACACGCAATATGCAGGCATAGGTACGCACAGAGAGGCACAGAAAGCAGTCGTTCTCTATCACAATCTACCCACAGTGATTGGTTTTCATCAGGTCGCAAACGAAGCCAACTGAAACGGCCTATTTGATGAATTATAAAATTTATTTTGCAGCCATTTCGGCTTAGGATTAGGTTCTGGCCGTTAAATTTGACGCTGTTAGGTTGCCCCACGAAGCGGTTCCGTCAATCACGGTGCATTGTTCATGACTGCATGTGCGTACTCCAGATGTACAGGCTTGATCGAAAGTTCCCAGGCCACAGGATCTTCTTCTGAGCCTTGTAATAGAGCTTTTACGGTAGCCCCGAGCCTAAGAGTCTATAGAGGGCGAAAAAAAGCCTCATCCATATCCCTGCTGACCTTGGTAGCTTTATACGTGCCACAGTTACGCGAATGTACAGCTCAAAAGCAGATACTGGGACCTCGGGACTTTTGTCGAATCCATCGTCTTTTGAAGGCGGAAAATTAAAAGCGGGACTTTCCACCGAACCTTGCCCAGAAATGTCTGGTCCAGACTGGATGACCTGCGTACGTGTTCATTGCGTATATGCTTCGGCTTTCCCCACACCGTAATTCCCCTCGCACGGAAGTTCTACTGTGTGGGCGGAAGTTGCATACCATGTTGTGTTGTCACTGTACTTCTTTCACCGGAAGTTACATTTCAGTGACGGGTCACAAACTTCTTTCGCGCAATCGTGGCTTATGTTAGAGACAACTTTTCAACCGAAAAGTTGTCTTGTCTTCGCAGTCTTCCCAATTGTTTCAAGTCTTACGTCGCATGCAGTTTGGCGAGCTTTATTTGCGTTGCGTTTGAATTTCAAGTGATTTCTACGTTTGGACGCTTTCACTTCTCATGGTCACGCGTGATAAAACGCTTGTCATAAAAATTTAAGGCTGAAAAAGGATAGCCCTCCAAGTTTATCATTAGCTCTTATTCTATTTTATTATTGCTAATCTTGCAACTATACTTCTGCAGCGGCCACGTAGCCTTCCTTCGTGTATTCAATTCTAGAATATCTTGAAGCATACTTTAATGCAACCATCTTCACTTCGTACTGAGTTGAAACAGTTTGCCTAGTTTTGCAATCGGAACAATCGTTACAGTTGGCGTCTGTCGCTTGCGTGTCCATCTGTATCCTACAGGGAGTGTATATCTCTCTCTACGCAACCGTCTAATAAGCACACACAATTCAGCACATCAAAATCCAGGCATAATGCAGTATTTCCTCAAACACATCATAAACGCACCGCTCTGAAAAGCAAAAGCACTAAAGAAAGGATTACAAAAGTTCAATATCTTTTATATCTTATTAAACTAATATGACACAGTGCATTTGATTTCCAATCAATATCGATCTTATAAAGCTCTGACATGGAAATGAAAGCTTCTTAATGCGAGCATCTCTTTTTGATATACGGCTTCAGTAAATAACCAAGACATTACAAAGCACGTCATTTTGAAACTAAAGTTCTGTGCAGCTCTAAAATTATTATCTGTTCTCATTTTTTCATGTGGCCTGTCGATAAGAGCACTGTGGAAATTAAGCGTCGCTAATTTATGACCACCAAATGATTTATGATCCTGGCAAAACGGTCTTCATCGGCATCAACGCTTTCATTTGTCAAGACGAAAGCAACGGATGCGAGAGGGGTAACGCTAGACTACTGGGAAGTAGCTAAGAGACGGCCTAAGTGAAGAGGGAGCGGTGGGGGCTGTCAAGCATGAAGGGGTCCTCATCCTGACTGCTTTTCCCTAGTGCCTTTCTCATAGTGCCAGCACTGCTTTTCCTCCACACACACTCTTCCCCTAACATACAATAGCAAATCCAAACGCAAGCAGATGCCGATATGTCCCTGCGTGGGGCCTAAGAAGGCGCCGTCTAGCCAGTGTATGTACATATAGGATGACGGCCGGCCTCGAGTTGGCTGAAAAAAACCTATCTTGACATGACTCCTTTCTTATTTTTCATACGGCGTTGTAAATGTCCAGCACGAACTAAGGTTTCTCGCACCTGATTGGGTGAGCTGCACACGTCGTTTGCTTCGACCTGAGTGCATTATTTGGAAGTCGCGACAAAGAGAAACGTCCCTGGCCCAGTATATGTTTATCAAGGTGACGATCGCGTTTCCCACCGTTAAGACGCGTACTTACGGCTGGAGGTTGCCCTTGCCGTGCTTGACGCCTGCCTGCGCGGCCAGCGTATCGGCGATGTTATGAGTCAAGCGGACGTGGATCGGCGATTTGTACATGTTGTGCACAATCTTACGGCCGTCAGCGCCCGGTGTGCTGTGACTGCAAGTGCCTCCGCAAACAGCCACCGACGCCAGCAATCCGAAGCACGGCGAGTTGGTGCCCGACGCCACCTGTCCACTGTCTCTCGCACCTTGTGCAGGCGCACGACAAGACATGAGTGAACCGGGTGCACACTCCAGGTATCTTCTTTAGCTGTCAATGTCAACTGCGGATAATTTGAGCCTACTGCTACTCTAGCAGCCCGCGACTCCGCAGTACAAGGGCCGAAGGGCGCTTCTTCTTCAAAGCAATTAACACACACTATCCACGTGCTTCTTAATGAAGCCCGTCAATTTCGTGTACCGTGCACTGCATAGTCTTCAAGAGCGGTGCGCAAAATAAAGTGTTGAGCTCCATGTTCTGATGAGCTATTTCCTCACGCTTATTCAAAAGATCGCTTGTCTTCGGTTCGGGCTTTCCGTTTACATGACTTCTGGCTATGGTAAAAAAAAGGGACAACAAAGCAGACAAGACGTGAGGCACCACTGCTGTCTCTCCTCGGTGGACAATTACCAACGGTCGATAACTTCAGTAAGTTGCATCATGTCAGCGCTTGCCCTGGGTACTCACGGCCGTTTTAGAGGGAGCGCTCGCCATTTGAAAGACCTATTAGATGGACACTGGTGTTTTGGTTAGTGGCCGGAAGTTTAAGAGCAGGACGCAACAGCGTGTTTTAAGAGTATTTAAGAGCAGGACGCAACAGCGTGTTGCAGCATTGCCAAGGGATCCATGGATCGGCATTGTCCTTCGATGCGACCGCTTGCCCGGACAGTTTAAGGAAAGGAAAGATATCTTGGTGGACACCAGAACCAGGCAGTAACGCAAGAAAAATGAAAATAAATGTTTTTAAGTAAAGGAAAGGACGCCTGTATCACATAATTCGGTGGACACCGGAACTGGGCCGGGATTCTTCGGTGGGCGTTCGAAGCGAGCGGACGTGTTTTTTAGCTCTCTGCTCCTTCGGACGCTGGGCCTAAGGCTTCGCGGCGTTGCGGGGTCTCCCCATGGAGGCCAAAGACACCGTGAACGAGCGAAGGCCTGTGTTCGGCGGTGACAATCAGCAACGCAGGGCAGGCCGCTCACGCTCACGATCACGGAGACGAACGCCGTCCAGAGGAAGGTCTTCCAGCACCATTCGGCGAATGCAGGCCGAGATCGCTGATCTGCGGGACACGGTGAGGTGCCTGACGGCGGCGCTCATCACCACCTCAGAGAACCTTGAGTCCGTCATCGGGACCTTGGACGTGTCGCCGGCGGACCCACGCGTTCTAGCCTTGAGGCACGCCATGGCGCTCGCTCACCAGACGCAGAACTCCATGGCGGCTCCCTCCCCGCCATTTCTGGCCACACCTGCGCTTCCTGCCGCCATTGCTACTCCTGAGGAACCGGCTGTGATACCCTCTCCCCCTGATGCTGCTGCTGCGGGCTCACCGCGGACACCTGCACCCGAGGAGAGCATGTGCACCCCAATGGACGAGTCTGCTCTCCGGAAACGGCGACGCTCAACGGGGTCCGAGGAGGAGAGGGACTCGGAAACCAAAAGGGACATCGCGGTGGCCAAGCGGGAAGCTCGAAGGCCCCCCGCCGTCACTGCTCCCTCTCCCTCCACACTCGAAGGAGCAGGGCCTTCCCAGCACGAGCCCCATGGAGCCCACCTTCAGCCTGCTGCTGATGCTGCTGCTGTTGCTGGTGGGGCGACGGCGTCCGGAAGAAAAACGGGTGCGACCTCACCAAATCCCGCCGCACGAGACCAGGCTGGGGCTGGGGCCTCGTCTGCTGGCAGCGAGCGCGCCCAACTGCGCGGCGCGCCTCAGCAATGCCCCGCAGGCAGCGGCGACGCTGATGCTGGGGCCAGCCTGGTCCCGTGGCGCATTATCACTACCAAGGCGCAGCGGCGTCGGAGAGCTGCCCTGGAGCGAGCCGCGGCTGCCGTGGAGGTCCCGTCCAGCCTGGTGGGGACGGTGCTGTTTCGGCCGGCGAACCGGGGCACCGCCTTCACCAGGGAACAGGGCTGGGAGTTGGCCGAGGAGATCGGATCCCGCCCGGGCGTCCTCGCCGTCCGGGTAAACATGCGGCGGAATGTGGTGGCAGTGGACGCGGGGAGCAGCGATGCTCTCCAGGCCCTGCTAGCCATGGCCGTCATCCGCGGCGTGCCGGTCTGCGCCAAGGAGCCTCCTCCTCGGAATCAAAGCTCCGGCCTGGTCTTCGGTGTGGACGGGCGCAGGACGGCGGAGGAGCTGCTAGCGGCGGCGGAGTCAACGGTACCGATGGTGTCGGCGTCTGTGTCGGGCAGCACACTGGCTCTCCGTTTTGCGGCGCCGACACCCCCGGCGTTCATCACCATATTCAAGCGCAGGCTCGCGGTCCGCCCCTGCCGTCCCCGGCAGCTCCAGTGTGCCAAGTGCGCCAGCCTGGGTCATGCCACTGAGGTGTGTCGTGCTCCTGCCCGATGCACGCGCTGCGGCGGGCCACACGAGCCTGCAACCTGCGCGAGCAAGCCCCGCTGCAATAACTGCGGGGGGCGGCACGCGGCCATTGACCCAGCGTGCCCGCACTGGCAGCGAGAGCGTCACGTGGCCACTTTAATGGCCACATCCATGGCCTAGATGTCCAGGCGGGTTGTCCGAGCCGTCGTCCAGGCTGAGACAGCGGCCCCATCCCATCAACATCAGCAGACGCCGCGCGCTCTTTCTTATGCGCAGGTCGTCAGGGGAACACCCCAGCAGCAGCAGCAGCAGCAGACACAGAAGCAACGGCAGCGCCGGCAGCGGCAGCGGCGATCCGGTTGCCCGGCGTCCCGTACAGCGCGGCCCGAGCATGCGGCCGCTTCTCACGGCCAGCCCCCTGATGCACGGGACGCGGAGATCGCGCGCCTAAAGCTGGCGTTGCGCGCCCTCAGCGCACTTTTCCCGGAGGGCACCGATGGACACCGGGCTTGCTTAGAAGCAGCGGGTGCTCCCGCACAGATAAGCCAGCATGATGGCTAGCCGCCGGACTCCCTCTCGCATACCATCCATCCTGCAGTGGAACGTGCGCTCACTTGCGGCGCGGTACGCCGAAATGCGAGTTCGCATCGCACAGGATTCGCCGGAAGTTATCGCGCTGCAGGAGACGTACGTACGTTCAAATGACGGGGAGCCCCAGATGCGGCTACCTGGCTACATTGGCTGCCACTCAGCCACCACGTGCGAGGAACCCACCTGTGCTGCAGTGCCCGGTTGTGTCACATCTCATCGCCCCGGGAAATCAAGGTGCGCGATATACGTGCGGCAGGACGTCCAGCACACCCTCGTCGTCTCGGCGGCGGCGACATCTGACGCGCAGGAGTGCGTGGTGGTGACAGTGCGCGTCGGCGGTGTTGACACGTCGGTGGCCAGTGTTTATGTGCGTCCAGCTGTCGCGTGGAGCGCGCTGTGTTTTCGTGCTGTGTCTTCGTGCTGTGCCCCGCGCCAAATCATCTGTGATGATTTTAACGCCCACCATAGTGCGTGGGGCAGTGCGCGCCACTCCGCGCGTGGAGACGACCTGCACGACGCAGCAACGCAGCTGGGACTCACCCCCTTGAACACCGGCGAGCCCACCTTTCGACGACGCGGAACAACCGGCTCCTGCATCGACGTTGCCTTCGCATCCAGAGGAATCGAGGCGACATGGCGCCGATCACCATCTCTCTGGGGCTCGGATCATTACTCCATCCTAATTGAACCCACTGCGATGGAGGCGCCACCCAAACGTGCCTACTCCATTACCAACTGGAGTGCGTTCAGGCGGGCGGTCGACGAGGCGGCGGCCACTGGCGCAGATTTCTTTTCAAGTCTAGTCCGAAGCGCTCTCGCAGCCACCCAACGAGCAGAGGTAAGGGCAGGGCAGCCCACACCTGATATGAAGCTGCTCAATCTGCGCGAGAAGAGAGATCGCACAGAGCGACGGGCGCGACGGACTGACAGAGCCGCCGACTGGACTGTCTACAACCGCTTGGACGCAGCAGCGCGCCGCCACGCCAACAAGCTATACCGCCGGCAGTGGGCTTCACTATGCCAAAGGATGGAGGATGTCAGCTCGCGGAGGCTGTTTGACACCCTGCGGCGCATCACCGAACCACAGGCAAACCGTCAACCGCTGGCCGCCCTCGCAATCTCCAGCGGGCTCAGCTTTGTAGAATTGGCAGAGCGGTTTGCCGATCGGTTCGCGCCGCCCAGCCCCGCAAACGCCGCTAACATAGCTGCTCCTGAGAGCCCCAGAAGTGACGCCAGTCCCTCGCCCGTCGCCTCGGAAGGTCCATGTGATGCGCCGTTCACCGCGGTGGAATTGAACAATGCGCTGCAGCGCTGCCGCCGCCGCTCGGCGCCCGGACCGGACGGGGTGACATACCAAATGCTGCGAAACCTGGATGCGCAGCAACGACAGATCCTCCTGCAGCAGATCAACCTGGTGTGGGAACGCAGGGAGCTACCGGAGGATTGGCGAACCGCGGTCGTTTGTCCCATCCGAAAGGCAGGGCGCCCACCTACGGAGCTGAGCGGATACCGGCCAGTGACATTAACATCGGCGGCAGGTAAGCTCATGGAGCATATGGCGTTGCAGCGTCTGAACGAGCGGGCTGCGGAGGCTGATTTGTCTGACGAGCGGCAGACGGGTTTCCGTGGGATGCGGTGAACGGCTGATTCTATATCGGACGTTGTTACAGCGCTGGAGCATGCCAGGGCAGCAGGCCAGGTTGCGCTGCTGCTGCTACTGGACGTCTCGGGCGCTTTTGACAACGTTCACCGCGCACCAATTCTCGCGGTGCTTGAGGGGGCCGGTGTGAGCGGGCGCCTTTTGCGATACGTTCATGGCTTCCTGAGCGGGCGCACCATGCGCGTACGGGTAGGGGGTAAGCTCTCCAAGCCTCGCCCGGTCGACATGGGCGTGCCGCAGGGCTCTGTCCTATCACCATTTCTGTTTAATGTGGCCATGTCGGTGGTGCCGGCCTCCCTCCCCACGGGCGGGCGACACCATGTGTACATGTCCATATATGCAGACGACATAGCTCTGTGGTGCCGGGGACCACCGGGCGAGGCGTTCCGCGTGCGGGGGTGCCTTCAGGGAGCCCTGACCGCAATCGATGCCAGCTTGCGCGGCCTTGGTCTGTCGCTGAGTGCGGACAAATCGGTGGCCATGGCCTGCGTTTCGCGCTCGCGCGCGCACTTTGCGCTACTGTGACTGGACGGGACTCCGATTCCTTGGCGTAAATCGGTGCGGTACCTTGGCCTGGACATCGACTGGCGCCTTTCCTTCCGCCCCGCGGCGACTAAGGCCTGTCTGCAGATGAAGAGGATCACCGCCGCCGTGCACAAGCTCACCGCTCGAGGCCAGGGCATCTCCCAGCAAGCCGCGCTGCGTCTATACAATGCCGCAGCTTTGGGGGCGGTGCTCTATGCGCTGCCGCTCGTCACGGTGCGCAAGCCGTGCTGGAAGAAGCTCGAGCTTCAGCACCGCAAGTCCCTGCGCGTGTGCCTAGGCCTGCCCAAAAACTCGCAGTGCGCCGCAACGCTGGCCGAGGCAGGAGCGTGGCCCCTTGAGCTCCAAGCAGCGCGCAGGGCACTGAATCACATCGACCGGTTTCACCGAGCACCGGACGGCGGCTCGCTTCTGCAGCGTATGCGCTCGCACCCGCGCTCACGAATGGGCGCGGTGCTGCTTGAGTATGAGCAATTGACCCAAGGCCCACACCCCTACGGCTCCTGCGCGCCCTGGCCTGCTGCCTCGGAGGTACAGCGAGAGATCGTCGGCATCGCGGGAAAGCGGAGCACACCCCTCTGCGCTGTGCAGCAGCTGGCCAGAGCCGTCATACACGAGGAGCTCCAGGACCATCTCCTCGTGTACACCGACGGCTCAGTGGCCCGCGACAGCTGCTCCCTTGCTGCGGCGGCCACCATCCCCGCCCTGCGACTGCACAGCCAGCAACACGCAGCCTTCCTGGGCTCCTCCACCACGGCGGAGTTGATGGGGATCCGGCTCGGGCTGGACCTGCTGCTCACCCTCGGCCCTCCGCCGCCCAGGAGTGCTCTGCTGTGCGACTCCCGCGGCGCCCTCAGCCGCCTGCAATCTAATGGCCGCGGTACCCCACTAGTGTGGGAAATTCGCTCGCGCAACGAGCGCCTCGCGCAGAGAGGTTGTGCCGTGCGTGCACAGTGGGTGCCCGGTCACTGCGGCATCGCCGGCAACGAAGAAGCTGACGACCTCGCGACCGCTGCACACCAACTACCTGCCAGCGATATGCCCCTTGCGCTGGAGGACGTGCGTGCGGCCATTCACGACCATCTCCGAAAGCAGCACCCCGACCCACGCATCGCGGGAGGTGAGCGCATCGACAGTGTCACCGGCTGTCGCGCACTTACACGGTCACAACGTGCAATGATCCTCCGCGCGCGCATTGGCTGCGTGTGGCCCGGGGAACGACGGGTGCGTCACGGAATCGCGACGAGTGATGTGTGTGACGGATGCGGTGCAGTGGAAACACTAGAACATCTGCTCCTTCGCTGCTCCGCGTTCGCCGATGCTCGTCGCGATATGCTCGCGGCCTATAGGGCGCAGGGCATACTACCAGACTCCATCAAGGCGCTATTGTGGCCGCAGGGCAGTGCGCGCACTCGTGAGCGAACTTTGGTGAGCCTCTGTGCATTCCTCGAACACACGGGCTTGACGTCCCGTCTGTTCTCCGTCAGGTAGTTACACGCAGTGACCGAACGTTCCGCGAGTTCTACCTTGAACGATTAATAACTGGTCGCCCCACTCTAGTTGTAACCAACACAGTGCTGTGCGCGTGTGTGATTTAATTCCTCTAAAATGAACTAATCACGCGCACAACCTGGACACATTTCTTATTGTGTAAATAGTTTGTACATATTACTTCTCCCCCTGTCCTCTATTCTTGTCCCCTTACCTTTTTCATTTCATTTCTCCATTCTGCCTGCTGTCCTTTATTTCCGCTGCCCCAGCTCAGGTGGTTCAGTATCGATGGCAGATGCCGGGGCTAGCAAAAATCTTTTCCTTCCTTTTTTATATTATTTTTAATAAAACCACTACCACCACCAACCGGGCCGCGAGGGAAGGAAATTGAAATGAAAATTGGTTTTAAAGAAAGGAAATGACGCCTGTCACACTTCTCGCTGGACATTTTTTCCGTGCCGTAAGGGAAGAGATAATCTCTTCCCTTACTGCGTGGTTCAGGTGTCCACCGAGATGCGCCATTTTCCTCTCACGGCTAAAGACGCCGACCACACGAGCTCCTTAACGCTGTCCCGTTAAAATTGGCTTTTGGGGAAACGAAATGGCGCGCTATCTGTCGTATATCGGCGGACACCTGAACCGCGCCGCAAGGGAAGGTATAAAGGAGAGAGCGAAAGAAGAAAGGTGCCGTAGTGGAGTACTCCAGAATAATTTCGACCATCTGGGGATCTTTAACGTGCACTGACATTGCACAGCACACGGGCCTCTAGAATCTCGCCTCCATAGAAATTCGACCGCTGCGGCCGGTATCGAACCCTCGTCTTTCGGGCCAGCAGCCGAGCGCCATAACCACTCAGCCACCGCGGCGGGAAAAGAAGAAAGGAAGAAAGAGGTGCAGTTGTAGAGGGCTCCGGAATAATTTCGACCACCTGGGGACCTTTAACGTTCATTGACATCTTTCAGCACTCGGGCGCCTTAGCGTTTCGCCTCCATCAAAACGCAGCCGCCGCGGTCGGGTTTGAAGTATCAGTTTCTGGTTTCGGTAGGGCATGCGGTGCACGTCGCGAGACAAGGGCGACCTTGTGGACTACGAAGGCGGTCTCGGGGACCGAAGTAAAGGGCATTTTGTCTATCATCGTTGTCGACGACGGTTCGTCCTTTCATGTCAGCCGCTTCCAACCAGCCGGGGCGCGATCAAAGCAGTTCTGTTTCCCTTTGCATTATAGTGTATCTGAATCGGCGATCTGGAGCAAGTTTTATTGCTTTACGAAGAGCGTGTTTCAATAGGCAATTTAAAATGCGCCGCGAATGTTTGCTAAGGCCGCTGAAAAACAGGCGAGTGCTATATGGCTCTTCAAACAGCGAAAAGGACGTTACGAACGCAGCGAGAGTTGTTCAGCACGCCACCATAATACGAAAAAGAGCAGAAATGAACGTGCCGGCATTTAAAGCACATGTAGGGACCCGCATGACCAGTGCCGGCCACGTGCAGTGGAAGAGAAAGTGGTGCCAGGATATGCAACAGGTCGTGGTCGACGGAACGCTGCGGCGGCGTGCGCGAAGGTTAATGGCGCATTTTAACGTTCTGTGTAGCGCCTGCTGCTGCTGCTGCTGGTGGTGGTAATAACTTTATTGATAGAATTATGTGGGTGGGTCTCGGTGTCGAGTCACTATTCACATATTTTGACGCGGTCCGTGGCTCTTGTAAATCAACCAAAAAAGATGTGTGTGTGTGTGTGGGGGGGGGGTTGCTTATCACGGAGGCTTCTAAGACTAGAGTGCAGCTAACGCCATGTATGAGCAGTCTTTAGATTCCGCTACGCGTTTCTCCCATTCGATTCCAAAATTGCGGCTTAGTTGATGTCAAACCGACGTGGTTTTACATGGCTACGTGCCAAGGCAAGAAAGTGGGCCACGCGTCGCTGAAGCTATAGAAAAGTGGGCGGCCAGAACAATTTATATGGCCTGACAGACACAGATCAATGGAATACGGCTAGTAGCGCCTATTACTCGTCTCCTAAATGTACCACGCCTGCTTGTAAAGCATTTCATACTCGCCCCTGCTGTAGGACGAGATACAGTGCAATTGTCTTTTTTTTCACTTTTATTCAGAGCACACAGAAGTTACAAAAAACACACACAAAAGCGTTACTATTCACTCTGGAAATGAAGGTGTGCTGCTAAGTGCGAGAAGATCAAAAGGAAAAGAAAAAAGTAGAAAGGCTAATGCACCGTGAAGATCCTTGCCTCATTGTCCTTTTTGTAGGCTCGGTCCCGACGGCCGCTATATCGACACCAGTGCATTGGGCGCCTGAGTACTGGAGGCGCTCTCTCTCTCTTGCCATATGTGTCTCTGCACATCCCTGATCGCGGTTTCACACGATCACGCAATCCTGGCACTCATTAGTGTCCAAGGTCATAGAAAAAAAGGAAAGTGCTCTCCCTTTGCCAGGCGCACTAGGCGCAGTCCTCGCTCCACACCCGCTCTCAAAAAAGTTCCACTCCGCTAGAATGAAAACCCGCCACCGCATTCCGTCGATGATGATGATGAAAGATTCGTTCTGGTTCTGGCAGCTTCGCTGAAGCCGTTCTCATTTGCATTCCGTCGCTGATGAAACGCTCTGGTTCCATTACCTCGCTCAAGCCGCACTGCGTGGCATCAGATCTCTGCGTAGAGTGCAGAGTCACAGCACCTTTACCGGCAACTGCGGCCTCTGCAGCTCCCCACTCGCCGCCACTCTGAATCACCTTGGGGCTCCCGGCCCGTGGCTGCCTGCTGCGCATCTGGTAACTCTGGCCACGATGAATCACTTTGGAGCACCGGGTTCGTGGCTGCCTGATTCGCATCTGGTAACTCGGGCCACGATGAATCACCTTTTGGCACCGGGTTCATGGCTGCCTGCTTCGCATTTGGTAACTCAGGCTACCATGAATCACCTTAAGGCACCCAGTCCGTGGCTGCCTGCTTCGCTTCTGATAACTCGTGCATTGCCGCCGCACAAAACGCGTCGCTGGCAACCAGTCTGACGAAGACGTCGCCTCTGCCTTGTCCTTCTGCACACCCGTCTACTCACGCTCGAGGACGCTAGCACCAGGGAGGCCGTGGTCGCGACGAGCGGGCGTCGGCGCAAATCTGCTGGTCCACCAACCTGTTCCTCTGGATGTGGGGTTGCTCCGTTCTTCCTCGTCGTCACGCTTGAGCTTCCTGGTGTTGTCGCTCGAGGAGGCGAAGACGGGCATGGGCCGTCCAGGAGGAGCGCGATGGTCGCCTGCCGGCTCTCAATGGGGTTGACCTGCGCCTCGGTCTTCAGCGTGCCCTTCTCGTCGATGCCGGCGAGCCGAGGCGCGCCGCGGCGCCATGGCGCCGGGCCGAACGGCAAACGCAGCAGGAGGTGCGACCGTCACCACCACCACCCAGGATTTGAATGCGGCGTCAGCGATCCGAGCCTGTGATGGCCGGCGGGGCGCGTGCCCTCAATCTGCTTCCGCTTCGTCGCCTCCTCCGCTGCTGGCAACGAAAGCTTAACAATGGCACTTGCACATCGCGAAGGACGCTCTGCCACGCTGAGTGGCCTTATAATTGCATCTTGCGAATCTCAAGATCTGTGGAGAGCATAATGCGCTCTCCGCATGCGGGTCGTGCAGGCACTACTTTTCAATTGTTTGCTTATTATTTCTTCCACAGATGCCAGCGCCGCGTACTGGCAGAAGTTAACACAGCACGGAGTAATACTCTGGCAATAAAAAAGAACAATGACACGTGGCCGTGTATGATTCGTCGAAGCTTGTTCGTTGCTTCTACATTGATTCAAATAAATATTTTTATTGCTTACACGAGGCTTTCGGCAGAAAATAGCTACGCCGAAGGTTTGCATTGAAGATTTGAAAATCTCCCATGAAAAAAACTTTCTTTGTGTTCGAGGCGGCCCTTCCCAAAACACTCGTAGTGGTGCGAAGCCTTTCATGGTCAGAACTTTGCGCGGCCTCTCTGAATTCGTCCTAATAGGTTCACACATATAGCGGAAAATAAATCACATAGGATTACGGGACATGTCTGCTATCGTCTACACTCCAGTCCTGTGTGTTACGTTCTGTTATCTGTGCTAAAGGTGTTCCACTGCATACAGCACAGAGTGATGTCATTTCGCATTCCTCCAGTCAATGCACCGACCACGAAGGTGAGTTTGAGCCTCTCTTTCAGATGCAACAAATTTCGTGGAAATTGCTTCAGCGGTCGCCGAGGAAGAAGCGTTTCGCTGTTTCCAATTGTTTAGGCAGAGCCGCCCAAGCTAGACATAATCGTCTCGAAGACGGTTCGTAAACATGTACCATGTATTCCATCGTTAAAATCTCGACAGGGATGCTGAGCAAGTAGAAGGGAAAGTGAGCCCTTAAAACAGCAGTCTGAATGCGGACGTGCGCAAGAGCAGCATGATTGCCCCCGAAGACGAAGAAAGAGAAGATAGAACAGGGCAACTTGTTGTGCTCAGGCTGCACTGAAAAAAATGAAAATTGGTTTTTGGGGACAGGAAATGGGGCAGTATCTGTATCACATATCGGCGGACACCTGAACCGCACCTTAAGGGAAGGGATAAAGGATGGAGTGAAAGAAGAAAGAATGGTTTAATTTGGTTTAATGTTCCAAAATGTTTCAGGCTATGAGGGAGACTGTAGTACAGGACTGGAAATTTCGACCACCTGGGGTTCTTTAAAGTGCACTGACATCGGACACTACACGGGCCTCTAGAAGTTAGCCTCCATCGAAATTCGACCGCCGCGTCCGGGATCGAATCCACATGTTTCGGGCCAGCCGCCGAGCGCGATAACCACTCAGCGACCGCGGCGGTAAAAGGAAGGAAGGACGAAAGAGGTGCTGTAGTGGAAGGCTCCGGGATAATTTCGACCACCTGGGGATCTTTAACGTGCACCGACATCGCACGGCACACGGGCGCCTTAGCGTTTTGCCTCCATAAAAATGCAGCCGCCGCGGTCGGGTTCGATGGAAGCATGAACATTCACCGCTCCATTCCCAGGTTTTCCCCTTTTTGGTGAGTTCCGTGAGTGGCCGTGAGCGGCGCAAACGCTGGAAGTGTTCTTCATTACTGTTGGAAAACATGACGCCGTGTGAGTGTACGCACGACCGCATTTCATATATAAAAGGATAGTGTCCATCGCTGTTTGGAAGGTGGCAAGGCGGGACGCAGGCCGAAGGAGAACCTCTTGAATGCGGTCCTTCCTACGGTCGCCTACATTAACATCTACGTGCTTTATTATCCATTGCGAAGATCACTGGATGTACAGCAGCTGGCATGATGCGTCGGTCACCTTAAGGTCCGCGTTTGGCGCGTTGGGTTTCCATACTGAACGTAAAAGCTCAAAAAACAAGGACATAGAATCAGACAGACCACACTAGCGCTCGTGTTGTCAGTCTTATTGTGTCATTATTTTTTGCGCTTTTACGTTCCCCATAAGGTTCAAGGGTAAGTGCACTTTTTGTAAATCTGTTGAGCCGTCTACAAACAACGCCAAAACTGGGCGTTCAATCCTGCATTGCGATTCACACAAGTGAAATCCACGGGTTAGGTGACGATTGTATTAGTTTTAAAACTTGTATTGCCAACGAATCAGGTCACGGTGTTTTGAGCACAGTCGATGAGGGTTTTTATGTACAGGATTTCCGTTTTAATCCATACTCCGGCACTTTGCGGCTGACATCCATCCATTACTAAAAGATTGAATAAGAATAGTTAAGAAAAAATTCAGTGATGGTTTGCAGTCGTCGTTTTAGACCTGGTGTGTAATCGGGATTCTCGTCAAGTTAACGGTTGCACTACACCGCCAATTTCATTAAAATATATGCTTTCGTTGTTGTTTTCAGCAAATACGCTGCTAAGCTGGTTACCACTAGTTTAATTTGGTTATTGTTCAGTTCAATGATTTTTTGGGCTGCGCAAACTTACCGGCTGAAATGTGGTGGCATATTCCCTTCGGGGATACCGTGGGTTATGGGGTCGTTTTCGCACTCTACATACAGGGCGTTTCATGTAAGACTCTCCACAATTTTTAAAAATATTCTTTTTGAGTTAGAAGAGCGCTTTTTTTGCCATAACATTTTCAGCGGTGCAGTACATCTGAATAAAGCTTGGCTGGGCTAATTACCAGCCTGGTTAACAAATAATGAATAGTTAACTTTTTGACTATTACTGTTAGGCTCCTTAACTATTTGGAAGCGTGTAGCCCACCGTAGTAGAATATCCATATGAGATTTTAGTATTTTTAAAACGCGGTTACTCTCGGCGCTATGGCCCAACAAACATTGGCTAAATCGCGCCAAAATACATGCGCTTTCGAGAAACGTTCAGCAAAGCAACCTCTCCAGTGCAGGTAACTCGTCGACATAGGCAAAATATGTTTGGTCAGAGCGCCGAGTGTAGCTACGTTTCCTAAATTATAAGTGCTGAAATATATATTGGTTACGGTGGCTACACGCCTATAAATAAACAAGGAAACTAACAGCAGTAGTTAGTTATTCTAGACTAGTAGCTAGTTATTCTAGACGAGCCTCGCGCCACAAGCATACCCTTAGCCTGGGACCTATTTTTGCACGCACAAATACATACAAGTATTCTTTTTTCCAAGAACAGTTTCTGAATGAAATGTTCAACCGCAGAACTCTCAGTGGCTTGCTAATTGTTTTTGCATTGTTTATTCTGTGGCATCTATATTGTTCTGTACTATCGTACCTGCTTTGCTTTTCCCCTGTATGTATTTCCCTCTCCTGCTTGGACATACAGCCTGTCCGCAGTATTCAATAAATGCATAATAAATAAAGAGGTAAATACTCAATGTTGGTTAACGAGCCTGCTAGTTACCACATACCTTAGCTGTGTTCTGACGTACCACACTGCACCAGACATGCTAGCAGGTGGCGGCAGCGTGACATGTTCGTAACACACTTTCAAGTGTGGTGCGCCTAGTTCTCTTTCTTTGTCCACGGCCCGTTCGGTCGGGAATGTTAACATGAGTTCACAAAGGTAGATAGGCGCGAGATATTACCGAAAGAAATACAACCCAAGAATTAAGCATTCGACAAACACAGCGAACCACCGAATGAAAGTTATGCCATGAATCTTTATTCTAGAGGTGCAAACTGCAAGCCGTGTCACTCCGCGGCCTCCTGCTGTGCAAATCTGCGGTCGGCGCCAAGGTTTCATAACCTCTTTCAGTGCCATTGCAAGCGTGCGACTGATCATAGAAAAGTCCATACATAGACCTTGCATGTGGAGCGAAATGAAAGGCAAGCGCTTTTGTAGCACCCCGAGCAAACTCTAAAACAAGAATTATCGAGTGGAAAGCGAAATGTCGCCACCCTAGTCACCGATGTTAAGGCAGTTATGAGAGACCATACGTTTCGGCCGGTATTCCTATATCATTGTGAACTCCATGTAGTATTTGGCTACTTTTACGAAAGTACCTGCATTACATGTGACGACAGCTTTATCAGTTTTGTACATTTTCTGTACTTTGGTGATTTAAGCTTGTTCGAAGGGGACAGTTGGGGGCGACACTTAAGCTTCGCCTTAAGGATATGACTCAATAGCGTTAATGAGTAACTGCCCATATATCTGCGGAATCGGAAATTCTCAACTTAACACTCATATGCTCCTGGGGGTTCTCATCCCACTCCTTGCGCAGTGGTTAAGGGATGCGCCACCGCCCTGCCACGACAGGTGCTGCCATCTTCGGGTCTTGTGCGACCCGAGTTGATCTTCCCGAGCAACCACTTGCAATCAACATTTAACTGAACTGCCACCTGCCAGTGTGGTCACTTTTCTCACAATCCGTTGGGTAGGTTGGGATGAACCCACAATGTCTCGTGACCTAGGTTTCTCACCTAGGTTAAGACTCCGTGGTTGGCGGCCTGGCCCACCCTGCGCCACCTTTTTGACGCTCACAACGCCGACAACGCCGACGCCGTATTTGCTGCGTTACGGGGCCTTTAACGCTACCGCGTTAATATAATTTTGGTATCGTCTTGCGAGCCGATGGGGACGACCCCTCACTCACTGCTATCGTAGAAGACATGCGTTACGCCTTGATTAGAATGACGACCATCCGGTTGGCACCTTCATAAGCGAGATGTTTAAGTGCGGTCAGCTTGCCTTCATTCTCTTCGTCATAAACCGTAACAACGACGTTGATGGCGACGTCATGACAGCACACAGCTGCCTTGTCAGTTAACTCATATTTGGGTTCCATAATGTCTGCAGCTTGGGTCATAGCGTTAATTTTGCGTAATATTTAGCGCCTTGAGCGTTTAAGGCGCTTTGTACACGATGGTGCATATTGAATTCAGATATTTTTTCTGGCAGCGCATGACAGCTAGCAGGGATATCTTTGTTCGAGATAAATTTAGAACCTTTCATATCCTAAACTAGGTGTACTTATAGTTCAATTAGCGGACACAGTAAATATTATTACTTAAAACAGTAGCACGTCTTGCGCCATTTTCACACGGACTGATTTGGTCATCCGTAATAGATACCACATTTCCGCTGTTCTATCGTCATGACTATTTTTAAAATAAACTGATATATACTGATTAGACAAATCCTGGTGTATTGACGTCGCTATTTCCAGGTATGACACTTTGTATGAAATTCTGTACGGGCCTGTAAGCAAATGGAGTTCGCATTTTCCGCTGTAAACCAGACTAATTGTCTCCCTTGAGGCCCGAATAAATTTTTTAGGCGTAAAATGAAATTCGTGAAGAGAAATGGCGAGCGGGCCTCATCATACGCCCTTAAGCTGCCCATATTTTTGGTCTCGAGGCTGGTGGTACTTTATTTGCAACAGGCGCAGCTAGAACTCTTTCTGGTGGCATGGTTGTAATTACAGCGGCGACGAGAAGGGCTTTTCCGAGAAACGTAAAAACTGATATGAATTTTACTTTCCTTGGGCTGCAAGCCTCTGAGCAAAACAAGGAGCCGAAAACTATTAGCTAAAAGTTACCAGTTTGGAATTAGTTAACCAGACGGCTAGTTAACTGCCTGAATTGTGTTCCATTGCAGCTGAGTGCTCACCAAACTGTTCCGAAGAAAGCGCTCGTCTAATTAAAAAAACCTTTTTACCTGCAAACAATTCTTATTGAGTAAAAAGTTCGTGTATATTAGCTCTCCCCCTATCCTCTCTTCCTGTCTTTTCACCTCCTTCATTTCATTTCTCCATTCTGCCTGCTATCCATCATTTCCGCTGCCCCAGCTCAGGTGCTTCAGTATCGATGGCACATGCCGGGGCAAGCAAAAATCTTATCCTTCCTTTTTTATTATGAAGTTAATAAACCACTTCCACTAAAAAATGTATAAGGAAATCTGTTGCTGGCTGCGAAACTGTCGAATATCCTTTAAACCACGGACAGAAGCATACTAATTTTGTTGCCTGTATGGCGAAATTTCCAACCACGGTGTAGAGAATTAGCTTCTGCGTAGCCTAAAAAAAAGTCAGCACGCTGTGCCCACGGGTGTTGGTAGTGCAGCATGGGTTGGTAACCTTAGTAAGGCTCCTAAAGCGCAGAGATTTTTTCTGCCTGCCTCATGATCCGGTCATATTCAACATTTGCGAGTCGCCCGCCAATTAATGCTATCACGCTGATGGGAATGGAAGGCTTTGAAGCTTCAAGGTTTCCAGAATTTTTTCTCTTCTACATATGTACTGGTGTATTTATTTTTGTCGCAGTGCCTTGTAAATCTTTGACTTTCATGCAATTCGCTCCGCACATGTTCCTATTCAAGTATTTAGATTGGATTGACGGCAAATTTCTTTCTTATGTTTGTTTATGGTTTATTGACGTCTAACGTCTCAAAGCGACTCAGGCTATGAGGGACGTCGTAGTGAATTGCTCCGCAAAATACAGCCCCTTGGATTAGTTTAACGTGCACTGATATCGCACAATACATGGAAGTCTACAATTTCTCCCCCATCGGGATTCGACCGCCACGGCCGGGATCGAAACCGCGTCTTTCGGGCCAGCAGCCGAGCGCCATCACCACTCAACCCCCGCGTGCTGCCCAGTTATCGACAACATATTCCCGTGCCCTTTAATTCCCTCTGCTGTCTGTGTGGTGTACACAATAGTCGGATACACCTAAAGAACCAAGCAGCTTTCCAGTCATCAAAGGACTCCCTTCGGGTCCATGGTGTCGGCCGATTCTTATGACCCTGCTAGTGTGACAACGCAGGTAGTGGTAGATGAAAGGAGATAATCTCATTCCCATATGGTCGAGGAATAGACACCTTTCTCCATTGTGATACCCATTCCCTTCAGGGCCATGAGAACCGGTCGATACCGTTGGATGGAAGAGGGTGCGTTAAAAAAGAAAAGGAAAATTGGTTTTGAGGAAAGCAAATGACAAAGAAACCGTCTTCATATCTAGGTGGACACCCTATCCGCGCCATAAGGGGAGGAATAAAATCGGAGGGAGTGAAAGAAGAAAGGAAGAAAGTGGTGCCGAAGAGGAGGTGAGTGAGTAATAACTTGAGTCCAGCAATAATAATAATAATAATAATAATAATAATAATAATAATAATAATAATAATAATAATAATAATAATAATAATAATAATTTCCAGGAAGGTTTACAGAAGAATGGTGAGTTGGGCGTATTGATGTAGTACATTGTGGCGGTAAAATTCAGCGCGAACGGACGAAGGACACAGAAAAGGGACAAAACAAGCGCTGTCTCGCAACTAAGTTTTATTAAAAAGGAACGCAAAAATATATACATTTACAGAAAAACGACATAGGTGCGATAGTTACGAAGTACAGAGATAGCGACAAGGGCACTGTCACCTCCAAAGTTTAGCCCGACCGGGCCGAGGTGTCCCACGTGAAGAAGTCGAGGAAATGGCGCAGTATCTGTCTCATATATCGTTGGACACCTGAACCGCGCCGTAAGGGAATGGAGCGCCGGTCGCTTGTCGATACTCAGGAGCCGATATCAGGAGGTGCGATTTAGAACTCATATATGATTAAGTGCCAGTTACTAATAATATTTTATTTTGTCGCTTATTGGTTTGATAATTAGTTTTTATATTTTATCGTTTAAATAACTCATCAATTTTTTTGCAATTCTCATGTCCCTTTTCACTACGGATGCGGCCGAGATTACATCTTTTGCACACGCGAGGTTAATAATAATAATAATAATAATAATAATAATAATAATAATAATAATAATAATAATAATAATAATAATATTTGGTTTTGGGGGAAAAGAAATGGCGCAGTATATGTCTAATATATCATTGGACACATGAACCGCGGCGGAAGGGAAGGAAAAAATGAGAGCGAGTGAAACCAGAAAGGAAGAAAGAAGTGCCGTATTGGAGGTTTCAGGAATAATTTCGACCACCTAGGTGTCTTTAACGTGCACTGACATCGCACAGCACACGGGTTCCCTCGCCCTCTTGCGAGCTCAAAACGAAAAACTAGCCAGCGAGCTTAACTCGCTCAAAGCCAAATTCCCTACTCAGCCCGCGTCGAGCGACGAGGAAGAAAATATCATAGACAGGGAGATTCCTACTAATGTGGAGAGTCGCGCCGCGGCCTTGGAGAGCCGGGTGACCGCAATTGAAACACAATTGGCTGACCTCCCCCAAATTATCCACGATACCATTGCGCGTCAGGTGGAGAGTGTCATCGCACAGGTGACCCAAGCCGTAACTCACATTATCCAAAAATGGATAAAAGACAATCCGCGCGTCCTTAAACGCGTAGGGCCCATCAGGGACGATAACCGCCCCTCCAAATTCAACAGAGTTATTCACGATGAATTTGACTTCTCGGAAGACTCCTCCACATCTGCGCCGGGCACTAGCGGACTGGGGAGTCTTAACAACGTAACCCCACCCCCTGCCTCCGACCATGGCCCCCAACCCTAAGTCGCGAGCAAGAGCAACTCAGCCGCTTACAATAACGCAGTGGACTGCCGAGGTCTCAAGAACCGCACGAAGCGGACTCATCTCCGCATCTATCTTGAGACCTTTGAGTTTCTCGTCGCCGTGGTTGCCCTTCAGGAACCCGGCGCAGGTGCCAAACTCAAACTACACTACATTTCAACACAACCCGCAGACATGTATACTTGTTCACAAGCAGTATACTGCGCAGGAAGTCATGATCCCCACAACACCGCCTTTCCCATACACGATGGTGTCCGTGCTGCCCCTAAAGCGGTCTGACCCACCTGTACACATTCTAAACATTTACTGCCCACCTAAACTTAAGAACGTCACGTTCAATGAAATTTTCACCCAAGCAATGCAGGTGGCGGGAAGGGATCCCCTTCTGATCGTCGGCGACTTCAACGCCCCGAGCAGGCTATGGGGGTACCCCCGGGAGGACAGACGTGGGCGGAAGCTTGCGGAACTTCTTTCCACACTTGGACTTACTTTACACACTGATCCCGCCAACCCAACACGAGTCGGAAATTCGATTCAGCGAGATACTTGCCCGGACCTCACATTTACACGCAACATACGCCATGCCGACTGGCTGAATACAGAGGACACTCTGGGTAGTGATCACTGTATAATCAACACCTCCATTTACATGCGTCCCCTGAAACGCCCACTAACACAAGCTCGTGTACCGGACTGGACGACTTTCCGCACATCTCTACCTATCGTAGATCCCCTCCAGTCGGGATACGACGCATGGTCCAAATCGCTCACGTCTACACTCACGCAACACGAGAAGCAGATACAGCTCAAAGAAACACAAACGGACGTGGACAACCACTTGCTCCACCTTTGGGAGGCCCGCCGCAGCCTCACCAAACGATGGAAGAAACAGAAACATAACAGACGCCTAAAGAAACGCATCCTCGAACTCACACAACAAGCAGCGGAATATGCTACTCAGCTAGCCGGCACTAACTGGGTGGACCGGTGCAACGCGGCTGCGCGGCAGATGTCTGGCCGCAACACGTGGCGCCTATTCCGCGCTCTCATCGATCCAATACAAACACGCACGGAAACCCAACGCCACTTACATAGGGCATTGCACAACTTTACCGGAACGACAACACAGCTAGCGCACACGCTCAGGGATTGATACCTTTGCACCACTAAGGACCCCCGGCAGGCGGCGTACTCGTATGCAGGCGAAGAGAACACGGAGCTGGACAAGCCGTTTCAGCTCCACGACCTCCGGGCGGCCTTAAGCAAGATGAAGCGGGGCACTGCACCTGGGCGCGACAAGGTTACGGTCAAGCTTTTGGCCAACCTTCCCGACGCAGCCTACGCCGCGCTCCTCAAATACATCAATAGCATTTGGGACGGAGAGACTCCTCTCCCTCTCGATTGGAAATCGGCTCTCGTGACCTTCATTCCGAAGGCCGGCAAACCTATTGATGTGGAGAACCTTCGCCCCATCTCTCTGACGTCTTGTGTCGGCAAGCTGATGGAGACGATGGTGCGCGACAGACTCTCCGATTATCTCGAAACACAGCACATTTTCGCGGACACCATGTTCGGTTTTCGTCCTCACAAGTCAGCACAGGATATACTTCTGCAGCTCCACCACGACATTTTAGATCCTGTCGAATGTCCCCACAACGACAAGGTGGTCCTGGCCTTGGATCTTAAAGGCGCATTCGAAAACGTCAAACATGCAGTAATCCTGGACCACCTAAGTAACACCAACTGTGGCCACAAAAAACATTCCATTACATAAGCCAATTTCTTACAGACCGTCAAGCCTATATACGCATACAATATGCGGAACACGGGCCATACACCATCGGCTCGAGGGGAACACCTCAAGGCGCGGTCCTGTCTCCCCTGCTCTTCAATTTGGCAATGCTTCGCCTTCCCTCCAAATTGTCTTCTCTGCCCGGGATACATCACGCTCTTTATGCGGATGACATTACAATCTGGGCCACGCAAGGCAACCTGGGCCACATGGAGTCCTGCCTGCAAGCAGCAGCGACCCTAGTCGACGACTACGCGGCCTACTGCGGACTCCAGTGCGCCCCAGCTAAATCAGAATTTGTGCACTTACGTCCCTCCCCCCGGGACACAACTCCGCTTCGCATCAGTCTCCCCTCGGGACCGATCCGGGAGGCCAAGGAGATCCGCGTCCTTGGCCTCTTCATACACCACCAACGCAGAGTCGACACCACCATAGCCAAACTTCGCACGGTGGGAGACCAGGTGGGCCGAATGGTCCGCCGGGTCTCAAACAAGCGGGGCGGATTACGAAGCAAGGATGC
The DNA here is from genome assembly GCF_052857255.1 of Amblyomma americanum. Taxonomy (NCBI): domain Eukaryota; kingdom Metazoa; phylum Arthropoda; class Arachnida; order Ixodida; family Ixodidae; genus Amblyomma; species Amblyomma americanum. The sequence goes on from NC_135497.1 coordinate 242,734,513, forward strand.
ACTGCGGCTTGCCCATGCTTTCGTAACGAGTAGAATCCTCTACTCAACTCCCTACTTGCACCTGCGCAAACATGATGATGACCAACTGGAGGTCATCCTGCGGAAAGTCATCAAGCGGGCTCTCGATCTTCCAATCACCACGTCCAACCAGAGGCTTCTGGCCTTGGGCGTGGTGAACACATTTCGGGAGCTTCGAGAGGCCCACTTATGCAACCAATACACGCGTCTTGCACAGACCACGTCCGGTCGCCGCCTCTTGGACCGGCTACACATCAAACACGACTACCACATTGAGGAAAGGGAGAGAGTGCCAGAACCCTGGAGACGCGCCCTCCGGGTCCGACCCCTTCCCCGCAACATGTCCAGTGAAGACCATAGCGGTCGTCGCCAGGCGCGCGCGGAAGCGTTGGTGCGATACTATGGTAACCAAGAACATGTGTATTACGTAGACGTTGCCGGCCCACACCACGGGGGTGGTACACGGCCGCAGTCGTACACAACACAAACACAGTTAACGGGCTCACTTTCAAAGCCTACAGCGCAACACACGCGGAGGAGATTGCCATTGCTCTGGCTCTCACGAATCCCAAGTCAAAACACATCATCACCGACTCGCGAGGGGCCTGTCGGAACTACGAGTTGGGCT